>NW_027254047.1:300000-587068 GCF_044704955.1 Pristiophorus japonicus
AGGGACCAACATTTACTTTAGTCACTCTTTTCCGTTTTATATATCGATAAAAGGTTTTGCTATCTGTTTTTATGTTTTGCGCAAGTTTACCTTCGTAATCTATCTTTCCTTTCTTTATTGCTTTCTTATTCATTCTTTGCTGTCATTTAAAATGTTCCCAATCTTCTAGTTTCCCACTAACCTTGGCCACCTTATATGCATTGGTTTTTAATTTGATACTCTCCTTTATTTCCTTCGTTTGCCATGGCTGGTTATCCCTTCACTTACCGCCCTTCTTTTTCACTGGAATATATTTTTGTTGAGCACTATGAAAGAGCTCCTTAAAAGTCCTCCACTGTTCCTCAATTGTGCCACCGTTTAGTCTGTGTTCCCAGTCTACTTTAGCCAACTCTACCCTCATCCCACTGTAGTCCCCTTTGTTTAAGCATAGTACACTCGTTTGAGACACTACTTCCTCACCCTCAATCTGTATTACAAATTCAACCATTTTTGATCAGTCATTCCGAGAGGATCTTTTACTAGGATCTTTATTATTCCTATCTCATTACACAGGACCAGATCTAAGATAGCTTGCTCCCCTGTAGGTTCTGTAACATACTGTTCTAAGAAACAATCCTGTATGCATTCTATGAATTCCTCCTCAAGGCTACCCCGTGCAATTTGATTTGGCCAATCGATATGTAGGTTAAAGAAGGTACTGACTGTTAATGGGAGCTCTGTTAGTGAAGTCCCCCGACACCCCAAGATAAACTGGACTATCCTTTAAATATAAATATGCAGAGACAGGAGTCCCTGTCACTTTAAATATCTGCCCCATTCCCACAGGCAGTGGGAGGAGGAACAGCGCGCGGTCTCTTTAGATCCTGACCCAGCCAGTAACGCTGGATGGTCTGCCGCAGGGTCCTAAAATCCACAAAAAGCATTTTGCATCTGGTTTAGCAGAACAACTGAAAAGAGCACACAGAGTCTTTGCTACATATATTATAGTTATATATTTACATATATATATATAATATAGTCCTTTTTATTTACAATGTAATTGCAGACTGTTTAATACCTTTACAATTTATTGATAATGCATTGTCTTGTGTGCTCTTGGTCAGAAAGTGATGTCACACTGACCATTCTGTTACCAAGGTGACCATGTCTGTCAGCAGTATTCAGTGGGAAAGGGAATTAAATCACACCGAGGATAATGAGCAGCCACCCACAGGTCTCTGCCCTTTATTGTCCAATGATCACCTCACCATCACACACAAGCTCCTGATATTTACCTCCACTGTGGATGATTAGTGTAAGTGATGGTATAAATGAAATTGTCGGGGTGAAAGACGAGTAAGGATGAGGAATGGTATGTTGCCTTCCTGGTGCAAAGATCAAGGATGTCTCGGAGCGGGTGCAGGACATTCTGAAATGGGAGGGTGAACAGCCAGTTGTCGTGCACATTGGTACCAACGATATAGGTTAAAAAAAGGGATGAGGTCCTACAAGATGAATTTAAGGAGCTAGGAGCTAAATTAAAACGTAGGACCTCAAAAGTAGTAATCTCAGGATTGCTACCAGTGCCACGTGCTAGTCAGAGTAGGAATCGCAGGATAGCTCCGATGAATACATGGATTGAGCAGTGGTGCAGCAGGGAGGGATTCAAATTCCTGGGGAATTGGAACCGGTTCTGGGGGAGGTGGGACCAGTACAAACCGGACGGTCTGCACCTGGGCAGGACCGGAACCAATGTCCTTGGGGGAGTGTTTGCTAGTGCTGTTGGGGAGGAGTTAAACTAATATGGCAGGGGGATGGGAACCAATGCAGGGAGACAGAGGGAAACAAAATGGAGATGAAAGCAAAAGACAGAAAGGAGATGAGTAAAAGTGGAGGGCAGAGAAACCCAAGGCAAAAAACAAAAAGGGCCACTGAATGTAAAGTGGCTGCAGGAGGGGTCAAAACTAAAAATCATGGTTTAAAAACTAGTATTAAAACACTCTACCTAAACACACGCAGCATTCGAAATAAAGTAAATGAGTTGACGGCACAAATCATTACAAATTTGGTGGCCATTACAGAAACGTGGTTGCAGGGTGGCCAAGACTGGGAATTAAACATACAGGGGTATCTGACGATTTGGAAAGATAGACAAGAAGGGGAAAGGAGGTGGGGTAGCTCTGTTAATAAAGGATGATATCAGGGCAGTTGTGAGAGACGATATTGGCTCTAATGAACAAAATGTTGAATCATTGTGGAGGAGATTAGAGATAGTAAGGGGAAAAAGTCGCTGGTGGGCGTAGTTTATAGGCCCCCAAATAATAACTTCACGGTGGGGTGGGCAATAATCAAGGGGATAATGGAGGCATGTGAAAAAGGAATGGCAGTAAGCATGGGGGATTTTAACCTACATATCGATTGGAGGAGGAATTCATAGAATGCATACGGGATTGTTTCTTAGAACAGTATGTTACAGAACCTACAAGGGAGCAAGCTATCTTAGACTTGGTCCTGTGTAATGAGACAGGAATAATAAACAATCTCCGAGTAAAAGATTCTCTCGGAATGAGTGATCACAGTATGGTTGAATTTGTAATACAGATTGAGGGTGAGGAAGTAGTGTCTCAAGCGAGCATAATATACTTAAACAAAAGGGACTACAGTGGGATGAGGGCAGAGTTGGCTAAAGTAGACTGGAAACACAGCCTAAAAGGTGGCACAATTGAGGAACAGTGGAGGACTTTTAAGGAGCTCTTTCATAGTGCTCAACAAAAATATATTCCAGTGAAAAAGAAGGGCAGTAAGAGAAGGGATAACCAGCCGTGGATAACCAAGGAAATAAAGGAGAGTATCAAATTAAAAACCAATGCGTATAAGGTGGCCAAGGTTAGTGGGAAACGAGAAGATTGGGAAAATTTTAAACGACAGCAAAGAATGACTAAGAAAGCAATAAAGAAAGGAAAAATAGATTACGAAGGTAAACCTGCGCAAAACATAAAAACGGATAGTAAAAGCTTTTAGAGATAGAAAAAGGAAAAGAGTGACTAAAGTAAATGTTGGTCCCTTAGAAGATGAGAAGGGGGATTTAATAATGGGAAATGTGGAAATGGCTGAGACCTTAAACAATTATTTTGCTTCGGTCTTCACAGTGGAAGACACAGAAAACATGCCAGAAATTGCTGGTCACAGGAATGTGGGAAAGGAGGACCTTGAGACAATCACTATCACTAGGGGGGTAGTGCTGGACAGGCTAATGGGACTCAAGGTAGACAAGTCCCCTGGTCCTGATGAAATGCATCCCAGGGTATTAAAAGAGATGGCGGAAGTTATAGCAGATGCATTCGTTATAATCTACCAAAATTCTCTGGACTCTGGGGAGGTACCAGCGGATTGGAAAGCAGCTAATGTAACACCTCTGTTTAAAAAAAGGGGGCAGACAAAAGGCAGGTAACTATAGGCCAGTTAGTTTAACATCTGCAGTGGGGAAAATGCTTGAAACTATCATTGAGGAAGAAATAGCAGGACATCCAGATAGGAATAGTGCAATCAAGCAGATGCAGCATGGATTCATGAAGGAGAAATCATGTTTAACTAATTTACTGGAATTCTTTGAGGATATAACGAGCATGGTGGATAGAGGTGTACCGATGGATGTGGTGTATTTAGATTTTCAAAAGGCATTCGATAAGGTGCTACACAAAAGGTTACTGCAGAAGATAAAGGTACGCGGAGTCAGTGGAAATGTATTAGCATGGATAGAGAATTGGCTGGCTAACAGAAAGCAGAGAGTCGGGATAAATGGGTCCTTTTCAGGTTGGAAATCGGTGGTTAGTGGTGTGCCACAGGGATCGGTGCTGGGACCACAACTGTTTAGAATATGCATAGATGACCTGGAAGAGGGGACAGAGTGTAGTGTAACAAAATTTGCAGATGACACAAAGATTAGTCGGAAAGCGGGTTGTGTAGAGGACACAGAGGCTGCAAAGAGATTTAGATAGATTAAGCGAATGGGCTAAGGTTTGGCAGATGGAATACAATGTCGGAAAGTGTGGGGTCATCGACCTTGGGGAAAAAAAACAGTAAAAGGGAATATTATTTGAACAGGGAGAAATTACAACATGCTGCGGTGCAGAGGGACCTGGGGGTCCTTGTGCATGAATCCCAAAAAGTTAGTTTGTAGATGCAACAGGTAATCAGGAAGGCGAATGGAATGTTGGCCTTCATTGTGAGACGGATGGAATACAAAAGCAGGGAGGTCCTTCTGCAACTGTACAGGGTATTGGTGAGGCCGCACCTGGAGTAATGCATGCAGGTTTGGTCACCTTACTTAAGGAAGGATATACTAGCTTTGGAGGGGGCACAGAGACGATTTACTAGGCTGATTCCGGAGATGATGGGGTTACCTTATGATGATAGATTGAGTAGACTGGGTCTTTACTCGTTGGAGTTCAGAAGGATGAGGGGTGATCTTATAGAAACATTTAAAATAATGAAAGGGATAGACAAGATAGAGGCAGAGTGGTTGTTTGCACTGGTGGGGGAGACTAGAACTAGGGGGCACAGCCTCAAAATATGGGGGAGCCAATTTAAAACCGAGTTGAGAAGGAATTTCTTCTCCCAGAGGGTTGTGAATCTGTGGAATTCTCTGCCCAAGGAAGCAGTTGAGGCTAGCTCATTGAATGTATTCAAATCACAGATAGATAGATTTTTAACCAATAAGGGAATTAAGGGTTCTGGGGAGCGGGCGGGTAAGTGGAGCTGAGTCCACGGCCAGATCAGCCATGATCTTGTTGAATGGCGGAGCAGGCTCGAGGGGCTAGATGGCCTACTCCTGTTCCTAATTCTTATGTTCTTATGTTCTTATGAATTGGAGAGTAGGAGTGAAGGAGGTGTATGCAGAGCGGGAGTTGGAGAGTAGGGGTGAAGGAGATGTATGTTGAGAGGGAGTTGGAGAGTAGAGGTGAAGGAGGTGCATGTCGAGAGGGAATTGGAGAGTAGGGGTGAAGGAGGTGTATGTTGAGAGGAAGTTGGAGAGTAGGGGTGAAGGAGGTATTGAGTGATGGGGACATACTGCCCATTAATCACCTTTGTTGAGCTGTGATGGGGTTTATTTTCCCTTTAAAATGTTTAGAATTGTTTGTTTCAACGAAGTTAGATGCGGGGCTACAGTTACTTGCGGGCACTGGGCTGTTACTGGTGAATTAATGTGGGGTGTGTTAATTGGGAATAGGTTTGAGTGGGCTCATTCTGTACTGACTGCATTGCTGAGCTGCGGATTTGCCCTCAATCCCAGTGATGAGGTGCTTTTGACAATAAATCCAGAGACTACGTGCATTATGACATCAAATCCAGGGACCACTTACATTGTGACACCAAATCCAGGCACCACTTACATTGTGACACCAAATCCAGTGACCACTTATACTGTGACACTAAATCCTTGGACCACTTACATGGAAGCACCAAACCCAGGTTCCAATTGCACTGAAACTACAAATTTACATAAGATATATGGCACGGAATCGGGCCATTTGGAATAACCAGTCCATGCCAGCATCTGTGCTCCAATCAGGAATTAGAGAGCCTCAGTGTGGGGAATGCTCATGATGGTGAAACCAGCTCGAGTGAGGGCAAAAATTGAGTAATGGATGAAGATATGATGGTGGAATCACATGGCGACTGATGGGGCCTGGTACAAGAACATAATAAATAAGAGCAGGAATCGGCCACCTGGCCCCTCGAGCCTGCTCTGCCATTCAATAAGATCATGGCTGATCTGATCATGGACTCAGCTCCACTTCCCTGCCCGCTCTGCATAACCCTTTATTCCCTTCACTCAAAAATTTGTCTATCTCCACCTTAAATATATTCAATGACCTAGGATACACAGCTCTCTGGCAGAGAATTCCACAGATTTACAACCCTCTGATAGAAGAAATTCCTCCTCATCTCAGTTTTAAATGGGCGGCCCCTTATTCTGAGACTATGCCCCCTAGTTTTAGTTTCCCCGATGAGTGGAAATATCCTCTCTCTATCCATATTGTCGAACCCCCTCATTATCCTCTATGTCTCAATAAGATCACCTCTCATTCTTCTGAACTCCAATGAGTATAGGCCCAACCTACTCAACCTATCTTCATAAATCAACCCCCTCATCTCTGGAATCAACCTAGTGAACTTTGTCTGAACTGCCTCCAATGCAAATGTATCTCTCCTTAAATACAAGACCAAAACTGTACATAGTACTCTAGGTTTGGCCTCACCAATACCCTGTACATTTGTAACAGGACTTCTCTGCATTTATACTCTAACCCCCTTGCAATAAAGGCCAACATTTCATTTGCCTTCCTGATCACTTGCTGTATATGCATACTAACGTTTTGTGTTTCATGCACAAGGACCCCCAGATTCCTCTGTACTGCAGCACTTTTGCAATTTTTCTCCATTTAAATTATAATTTGCTTTTCTATTTTTTCTGCCAATTTGGTGATAGATTATTGTCAGAAGCACTTTTCAGACAGGCTGATAATCAGCTGTAACCAGCACAACAAATGTATCCATCTGTTCTTGTTCCAAAATCCCAAAATTTAATGTCCCTAATTAAATGTTCGGTGAGATTTGTTGAGATGCGTAAGAAGGGAGGAAATGAGGCTTGCAGGAATGTAGGTTCCTTGAATGAACAGTTTATGAGGCTGTTTTATGACTCGTCTGCATGAGGTTAAAAGCATGAAATGGAAAAGGGCACGTCCACTGACACTTATATTGTCAATAATGCTTTCTAAGTTAATCACTATCTCCTAAGCCTCCATCATCATTATCATATACAATCCCTCGAAATCGAGGAAGACTTACTTACACTCTAAAAGTGAGTTCTCAGGTGACTGTACAGTCCGATCTGGGAATTGCAGTTGCTGTCACAGGTGAGACTGACAGTCGTTGAAGGAAAGGGTGGGTGGGATGGTTTGCCACATGCTCCTTCCACTGCCTGTGCTTGTTTTCTGCATGCTCAGCGACAAGACTCAAGGTGTTCAGCGCCCTCCTCGATGCTCTTCCTCCACTTATGGTGATCTTGGGCCAGGGATGCCCAGCTGCCTAATATCCTATTGACTACCCCAACCACTAAGCCCATTTCTAACAAATAACTGCAACCACTAACCCTAAACCTGTACCCAAACGCCAGCCCCTAACCAAGGATTGTTGACAGGGATCAGTGGGGGATCTAAAGACCTGATAATGGAAGTATTTAAACAATTATCTTGATGCAAGAAATACTGCAAGGTATGTTAGTAACAAGTAATTATATCAACAAAACTATCAAAATCAGCAAAGACAATTACAAAGATCAGACATTTCAAAGACTATTACATGCAGTAATCACATTCAAAAAGCGTTAAACAATATACAAAATAATAGATTTTTGGTCTTAAGCAAGATAGTTCTTTCAATGGTTGGTTGAAAGGAACGTCAGATGAGTGTAAAATGAGACACACCATGTTCAGTCTATGACACCCACAAGAACACTCAAACAGAACAACCTTGGGATTTGAAGTGTTAAATGATGAACTGAGTGAGGAAAAGGGGAGGTGCAATTAGACCTGGGTGTCATGGTACATCAGTCATTGAAGTTTGGCATGCAGGTACAGCAGGCGGTTAAGAAAGCAAATGGCATGTTGGCCTTCATAGCGAGGGGATTTGAGTACAGGGGCAGGGAGGTGTTACTACAGTTGTGCAGGGCCTTGGTGAGGCCACACCCAGTGTATTGTGTACAGTTTTGGTCTCCTAACTTGAGGAAGGACATTCTTGCTATTGAAGGAGTGCAGCGAAGGTTCACCAGACTGATTCCCGGGATGGTGGGACTGATATTTCAAGAAAGATTGGATCAACTGGGCTTGTATTCACTGGAGTTCAGAAGAATGAGAGGGGATCGCATAGAAACATTTAAAATTCTGACGGGTTTAGACAGGTTAGATGCAGGAAGAATGTTCTCAATTTTGGGGAAGTCCAGAACCAGGGGTCACAGTCTTAAGGATAAGGGGTAAGCCATTTAGGACCGAGATGAAGAGAAATTTCTTCACCCAGTGAGTGGTGAACCTGTGGAATTCTCTACCACAGAAAGTTGTTGAGGCCAATTCACTAAATATATTCAAAAAGGAGTTAGATGTAGTCCCCTTACTACTAGGGGGATCAAGGGGTATGGCGAGAAAGCAGGAATGGGGTACTGAAGTTGCATGTTCAGCCATGAACTCATTGAATGGCGGTGCAGACTCGAAGGGCCGAATGGCCTACTCCTGCACCTATTTTCTATGTTTCTATGTTTCTATGTTTCTATGTTTAAGAAAAGGCCCAAAATGGAACAGTCAGTAACAGAACATTAATTGGTCTCCTCTTATTATGGAGAAATCAAATATTTGATACACTGTGTTTGAAGCAAGCTGATTTATTCAATATTTATACACAACATCAATCTCCAGCTCTGGTATAGGGATTATTAAGATCATCAGAAACAAAAAATAACTGGCAGAATGAACATGGTTCAGTGCCCAATGCAATGCCAGTAAATACTGTACTATTCACTAAAGCCCTTCAATGGCAGGATCTTTACCCAGCATGCCAGACGGGAGAGAATGTGCCGCACCCAGACTAGAGGAGTTCAATGCGCAGGCGCGGGTCCTGGTTGGGTTTAGAGCATGCGTGGTGCGTGTAATGGCGGAGGACACACGCACGAAATGTGTGTTCCGCAAAAGCGTTCATTTTCAACGTAGCGGAGGGCAGTAATGGACCAGCGGGTAGCCGGGGAGGCTTCACAAACAACTGCTGCCCGTCGCAAGCCCCGAATAATAACCGGAATATCGGCGGTTACAACTTCGAGGCTTTCCCCCGGTCACAGGCCCAGGCTAGCAGCGGCCATCTTGATGCAGGAAGGCAGGTTCAGCGCTCCGCCATCTTGATTCGGTGAGTAGCACAGCGCATGCGTAGCCATCTTGGTGCAGGAACAAAGTGAGCGATGTCAGTCTCTGTTTCCAACCGGGTATTCGTAGAAACATAGAAAATAGGTGCAGGAGTAGGCCATTCGGCCCTTCTAGCCTGCACCGCCATTCAATGAGTTCATGGCTGAACATGCAACTTCAGTACCCCATTCCTGCTTTCTCACCATACCCCTTGATTCCCCTAGTAGTAAGGACTTCATCTAACTCCTTTTTGAATATATTTAGTGAATTGGCCTCAACAACTTTCTGTGGTAGAGAATTCCACAGGTTCACCACTCTCTGGGTGAAGAAATTCCTCCTCATCTCAGTCCTAAATGGCTTCCCCCTTATCCTTAGACTGTGTCCCCTGGTTCTGGACTTCCCCAACATTGGGAACATTCTTCCTGCATCTAACCTGTCTAACCCCGTCAGAATTTTAAACGTTTCTATGAGGTCCCCTCTCATTCTTCTGAACTCCAGTGAATACAAGCCCAGTTGATCCAGTCTTTCTTGATAGGTCAGTCCCGCCATCCCGGGAATCAGTCTGGTGAACCTTCGCTGCACTCCCTCAATAGCAAGAATGTCCTTCCTCAGGTTAGGAGACCAAAACTGTACACAATACTCCAGGTGTGGCCTCACCAAGGCCCTGTACAATTGTAGCAACACCTCCCTGCCCTTGTACTCAAATCCCCTCGCTATGAAGGCCAACATGCCATTTGCTTTCTTAACCACCTGCTGTACCTGCATGCCAACCTTCAATGACTGATGTACCATGACACCCAGGTCTCGTTGCACCTCTCCTTTTCCTAATCTGTCACCATTCAGATAATAGTCTGTCTCTCTGTTTTTACCACCAAAGTGGATAACCTCACATTTATCCACATTATACTTCATCTGCCATGCATTTGCCCACTCACCTAACCTATCCAAGTCGCTCTGCAGCCTCATAGAATCCTCCTTGCAGCTCACACTGCCACCCAACTTAGTGTCATCCGCAAATTTGGAGATACTACATTTAATCCCCTCGTCTAAATCATTAATGTACAGTGTAAACAGCTGGGGCCCCAGCACAGAACCTTGCGGTACCCCACTAGTCACTGCCTGCCATTCTGAAAAGTCCCCATTTACTCCTACTCTTTGCTTCCTGTCTGACAACCAGTTCTCAATCCATGTCAGCACACTACCCCCAATCCCATGTGCTTTAACTTTGCACATTAATCTCTTGTGTGGGACCTTGTCGAAAGCCTTCTGAAAGTCCAAATATACCACATCGACTGGTTCTCCCTTGTCCACTCTACTGGAAACATCCTCAAAAAATTCCAGAAGATTTGTCAAGCATGATTTCCCTTTCACAAATCCATGCTGACTTGGACCTATCATATTACCTCTTTCCAAATGCACTGCGATGACATCCTTAATAATTGATTCCATCAATTCCCTGTTTTCTCTCTCCCTCCTTTTTTAAAAAGTGGGGTTACATTGGCTACCCTCCACTCCATAGGAACTGATCCAGAGTCAATGGAATGTTGGAAAATGACTGTCAATGCATCCACTATTTCCAAGGCCACCTCCTTAAGTACTCTGGGATGCAGTCCATCAGGCCCTGGGGATTTATCGGCCTTCAATCCCATCAATTTCCCCAACACAATTTCCCGACTAATAAGGATTTCCCTCAGTTCCTCCTCCTTACTAGACCCTCCGACCCCTTTTATATCCGGAAGGTTGTTTGTGTCCTCCTCAGTGAATACCGAACCAAAGTACTTGTTCAATTGGTCCGCCATTTCTTTGTTCCCCGTTATGACTTCCCCTGATTCTGACTGCAGGGGACCTACGTTTGTCTTTACTAACCTTTTTCTCTTTACATATCTATAGAAACTTTTGCAATCCGTCTTAATGTTCCCTGCAAGCTTCTTCTCGTACTCCATTTTCCCTGCCCTAATCAAACCCTTTGTCCTCCTCTGCTGAGTTCTAAATTTCTCCCAGTCCCCGGATTCTCTGCTATTTCTGGCCAATTTGTATGCCACTTCCTTGGCTTTAATGCTATCCCTGATTTCCCTTGATAGCCACGGTTGAGCCACCTTCCCTTTTTTATTTTTACGACAGACAGGAATGTACAATTGTTGTAGTTCATCCATGCGGTCTCTAAATGTCTGCCATTGCCCATCCACAGTCAACCCCTTCAGTATCATTCGCCAATCTATCCTAGCCAATTCACGCCTCATACCTTCAAAGTTACCCTTCTTTAAGTTCTGGACCATGGTCTCTGAATTAACTGTTTCATTCTCCATCCTAATGCAGAATTCCACCATATTATGGTCACTCTTCCCCAAGGGGCCTCGCACAACGAGATTGCTAATTAATCCTCTCTCATTACACAACACCCAGTCTAAGATGGCCTCCCCCCTAGTTGGTTCCTCGACATATTGGTCTAAAAAACCATCCCTTATGCACTCCAGGAAATCCTCCTCTACCGTATTGCTTCCAGTTTGGTTAACCCAATCTATGTGCATATTAAAGTCACCCATTATAACTGCTGCACCTTTATTGCACGCACCCCTAATTTCCTGTTTGATGCCCTCCCCAACATCACTACTACTGTTTGGAGGTCTGTACACAACTCCCACTAACGTTTTTTGTCCTTTGGTATTCTGCAGCTCTACCCATATAGATTCCACATCATCCAAGCTAATGTCCTTCCGAACTATTGCCTTAATTTGCTCCTTAACCAGCAATGCTACCCCACCTCCTTTTCCTTTTATTCTATCTTTCCTGAATGTTGAATACCCCTGGATGTTGAGTTCCCAGCCCTGATCATCCTGGAGCCACGTCTCCGTAATCCCAATCACATCATATTTGTTAACATCTATTTGCACAGTTAATTCATCCACTTTATTGCGGATACTCCTTGCATTAAGACACAAAGCCTTCAGGCTTGTTCTTTTAACACCCTTTGTCCTTTTAGAATTTTGCTGAAAAGTGGCCCTTTTTGTTCTTTGCCTTGGGTTTCTCTGCCCTCCACTTTTCCTCATCTCCTTTCTGTCTTTTGCTTTTGCCTCCTTTTTGTTTCCCTCTGTCTCCCTGCATTGGTTCCCATCCCCCTGCCATATCAGTTTAAATCCTCCCCAACAGCACTAGCAAACACTCCCCCTAGGACATTGGTTCCGGTCCTGCCCAGGTGCAGACCGTCCGGTTTGTACTGGTCCCACCTCCCCCAGAACCGGTTCCAATGCCCCAGGAATTTGAATCCCTCCCTGTTGCACCACTGCTCAAGCCACGTATTCATCTGCGCTATCCTGCGATTCCTACTCTGACTATCACGTGGCACTGGTAGCAATCCCGAGATTACTACTTTTGAGGTCCTACTTTTTAATTTAGCTCCTAGCTCCTTAAATTCGTTTCGTAGGACCTCATCCCTCTTTTTACCTATGTCGTTGGTACCAATGTGCACCACGACAACTGGCTGTTCTCCCTCCCTTTTTAGAATGTCCTGCACCCGCTCCGAGACATCCTTGACCCTTGCACCAGGGAGGCAACATACCATCCTGGAGTCTCGGTTGCGGCCGCAGAAACGCCTATCTATTCCCCTCACCATTGAATCCCCAATCACTATTGCTCTCCCACTCTTTTTCCTGCCCTCCTGTGCAGCAGAGCCAGCCACGGTGCCATGAACTTGGCTGCTGCTGCCCTCCCCTGATGAGTCATCCCCCTCAACAGTACCCAAAGCAGTGTATCTGTTTTGCAGGGGGATGACCACAGGGGACTCCTGCACTACCTTCCTTGCACTGCTCTTCCTGTTGGTCTTCCATTCCCTATCTGGCTGTGGACCCTTTCCCTGTGGTACGACCAACTCGCTACACGTGATACTCACGTCATTCTCAGCATCGTGGATGCTCCAGAGTGAATCCACCCTCAGCTCCAACTCCGCAACGCGGTCTGTCAGGAGCTGGAGGCGGATACACTTCCCGCACACGTAATCGTCAGGGACACCGGAAGTGTCCCTGAGTTCCCACTTGGTACAGGAGGAGCATAACACCCGACCGAGCTCTCCTGCCATGACTTAACCCTTATATACACTTAAATTGGCAACAACAGTGTTAAAAGTTACTCACTGATATAGAAGAGAAAAAAGAAAAACTACTCACCAATCACCAGCCAATCACTTACCCTCTTGGCTGTGACGTCACCTTTTGATTTCTTTCTACTTCTTTTTTGCCTTCTCCCTGTAGCTGCACAAGCACGCCTTTTATAGGCCTCACCACGCACCTCCTCGACGCTGCTCCCGACTGCCGCCGACGCTGGCCCCCGGACTCCCTGCTGTGCCTTTTATAGGCCTCACCACGCACCTCCTCGACGCTGCTCCCGACTGCCGCCGACGCTGGCCCCCGGACTCCCTGCTGTGCCTTTTATAGGCCTCACCACGCACCTCCTCGACGCTGCTCCCGACTGCCGCCGACACTGGGCCCCGGACTCCCTGCTGTGCCTTTTATAGGCCTCACCACGCACCTCCTCGACGCTGCTCCCGACTGCCGCCGACGCTGGCCCCCGGACTCCCTGCTGTGCCTTTTATAGGCCTCTCCACGCACTTCCTCGACGCTGCTCCCGACTGCCGCCGACGCTGGCCCCCGGACTCCCTGCTGTGCCTTTTATAGGCCTCTCCACGCACTTCCTCGACGCTGCTCCCGACTGCCGCCGACACTGGGCCCCGGACTCCCTGCTGTGCCTTTTATAGGCCGCTCCACGCACCTCCTCGACGCTGCTCCCGACCCCGGACTCCCTGCTGTGCCTTTTATAGGCCGCTCCACGCACCTCCTCGTGAAGTCCTGACACACATATTTTATTCTCACTCTTCACACCACGGATTTCTCACCGTCTCTCGCAAAGGCGCTGCTTAGTGCCGACCTTACGGTTTACGTCTCACACAACTGTAACAGAGAAGCCCCAGAACTGTTTACTCCTTGGGTTAGAATCCCCATGTACAGTCCCAGGGTTAGAATCCCCATGTACAGTCCCAAGGTTAGAATCCCCATGTACAGTCCCAGGTTTGGAATCCCCATGTACAGTCCCAGGGTTGGAATCCCTATGTACAGTCCACGGTTAGAATCCCCATGTACAGTCCCAGGGTTGGAATCCCCATGTACAGTCCCAGGGTTGGAATCCCCATGTACAGTCCCAGGGTTAGAATCCCCATGTACAGTCCCAGGGTTGGAATCCTGTGACTGTACACAGACGAAGAGAAAAATTGAGGCCTTGAATGTGAGTTTGGGAAAAAAATCATAGAAGCATGATTCAATTTATATACTAAACTATTTGAAATCAAATCAAACGAATTGTTGCAATTAACACATGACTTACATGCCAAATGGGAAGAAGTGATGTCTGGGCTGTGCGGGAGTGTTTGCGCCCAGTTACACAGCATGTGTCTGGCTCTCCACTGCAAATGAGCTTCTTTAGGTTCACAGTCTTATTGACACATCCAAGTGACAGGATGGACCTTTAAACCGCATCAGAGAAATATCAGCATTTGATGTTTAGTTTTCTAAATCTTTATAAAACACTGGTTAGGCCTCAGCTGGAGTATTGTGTTGAAGTTTGGGCTCCAAACTTTCGGAATGATGCCAAGCTTTTCGAGAGGGTGCAGAAGGAATGGTGCCAGAGATGAGGGACTTCCGTTATGTGGAGAGACTGGTGAAGTTTTCTCCAGAGAGCAGGAAAGGGTAAAAGGAGATTTGAAGGAGAAATGGAAATGTACAAAATTATGAACAATTTAGACAGAGTAAATATGGAGAAAGTGTTTCCAGTGGCATTAGGGTAGGTAACGAGAGGAGTCTGACTTCCGATGATTGGCAAAAGAATTAGAGCGGATTTTTATGATCTGGAATGCACTGTCTGAAAGGGTGGTGGAAGCAGATTCAATAGTAACTTTCAAAATGGAATTGGATAAATACTTGAAGGGAAAAATATACCGAGCCATGGGTAAAGAGCAGAGGAGTGAGACTCATTGAACAGCTCAACCAAATAGCCGGCATAGACACGATAGGCCAAATGGCCTCCTGTGCTGTACCACTCCCAAACAATGGCAGATGATCTTACCCAGAGTGCTCCGCCTGGGGGAATACGCTCTATCTTCATCAGCAAGGGGGCAGCGCACGGGAAGGACTAGTCCCTGGAGAGCACCTCCCTGTGTGGAGTAGCTCCCGGGGACTGAGCAGTGTGAACGTGGCGTCAGCAACACCGAGTGCGGCTCTCAGGCCCTAGGCCACACCGAGTGCGGCTCTCAGGCCCCGGGCAACACCGAGTGCGGCTCTCGGGCCCCGGGCAACACCGAGTGCGGCTCTCGGGCCCCGGGCAACACCGAGTGCGGCTCTCGGGCCCCGGGCAACATCAGGTGCGGCTCTCAGGCCCCAGGCAACATCGATTGCGGCTCTCAGGCCCCGATCAACACCAAGTGTGGCTCTCAGGCGCCGGGCAACGCCAAGTGCGGCTTTTGTCAAGGTCCCACACAAGAGATCGGTGTGCAAAATTAAAGCACATGGTATTGGGGGTAATGTACTGACGTGGATAGAGAACTGATTGGCAGACAGGAAGCAGAGAGTCGGGATAAACGGGTCCTTTTCAGACTGGCAGGCAGTGACTAGTAGGGTGCTGCAAGGCTCAGTGCTGGGACCCCAGCTATTTCCAACATGCATTAATGATTTGAATGAGGGAATTGAGTGTAATATCGGCAAGTTTGCAGATGACATTAAGCTGGGTGGCAGTGTGAGCTGTGAGGAGGACGCGAAAAGGCTGCAGGGTGAATTGGACATTTTGGTGAGTGGGCAAATGTATGGCAGATGCAGTATAATGTGGATAAATGTGAGGTTATCCACGTTGGTGGCAAAAATACGAAGGCAGAATATTATCTGAATGGCGGCAGATTAGGAAAAGGGGAGGTGCAACGAGACCTGGGTGTCATGGTACATCAGTCATTGAAAGTTGGCATGCAAGTACAGCAGGTGGTGATGAAGGCAAATGGTATGTTGGCCTTCATAGCTCGGGGATTTGAGTATAGGAGCAGGGAGGTCTTACTGCATTTGTACAGGGCCTTAGTGAGACCTCACCTGAAATATTGTGTTCAGTTTTGGTCTCCTAATCTGAGGAAGGACGTTCTTGCTATTGAGGGAGTGCAGCGAAGGTTCACCAGACTGATTCCCGGGATGGCAGGACCGATATATGAGGAAAGACTGGATCGACTGGGCCTGTATTCACTGGAGTTTAGAAGGATGAGAGGGGATCTCATAGAAACATATAAAATTCTGACAGGGCTGGATAGGTTAGATGCAGGAAGAATGTTCCCAATGTTGGGGAAGTCCAGAACCAGGGTACATAGTCTAAGGATAAGGGGTAACCCATTTAGGACTGAGATGAGGATAAACTTCTTCACTGAGAGTTGTTAACCTGTGGAATTCCCTACCGCAGAGGGTTGTTGATGCCAGTTCATTGGATATATTCAAGAGAGAGTTAGATATGGCCCTTACGGCTAAAGGAGAAAGCAGGAAAGGGGTACTGAGGTGAATGATCAACCATGATATTGAATGGTGGTGTAGGCTCGAAGGGCCGAATGGCCTACACCTGCACCTATTTTCTATGCTTCCATGTTTCTCGGGCCCCGGGCAACACCGAGTGCGGCTCCCGGGCCCCGGGCAACACCGAGTGCGGCTCTCAGGCCCCGGGCAACACCGAGTGCGGCTCTCGGGCCCCGGGCAACACCGAGTGCGGCTCTCGGGCCCCGGGCAACACCGAGTGCGGCTCTCGGGCCCCGGGCAACACCGAGTGCGGCTCTCGGGCCCCGGGCAACACCGAGTGCGGCTCTCGGGCCCCGGGCAACACCGAGTGCGGCTCTCGGGCCCCGGGCAACACCGAGTGCGGCTCTCAGTCCCCGAGTCAGAGGCGCCGGGCCCGGCACCAGCAAACCCTGAGGGTAGATCCTCCCTCAAACCAGAAAAACAAAACTTCCATTTATACAGCAGGCTCAGAAATTCCCAGCCGCTCTGTGTCAGGGTGGACGCTGGATGCGGAAGTCGCTCCCTGGCCTCCTGCATAGTATAGAATTAGGTAGTCCCTTGTATCGAGGATGACCCGCTTCCACACCAAAAAGGGATGAGTTCACAGGTGTTTCAATATGGGAGCTGATATTCCAGGTACAAACTCCATATTGAAGGATGGAAGGTGCCTGTGCGTGGATTCTTTTAACGTGGGTGGCTGCTGCACACCGACCACCACACGGGCTGGAGAGAGCTAGGTCTTGGTCCAGTGGAAAGGGTTAACTAAGACAACTGGAGACCAAGCTCTGCTGCACAGACCTGGCGCACATACTCCTACTGCCCACAGATCGCAGTGTGGGCTGGCCCGTGCTGCCCCTGGACCCTCGCCTCTTCCGGGCCACGAAATCTCGCCTCTCGTGGGCCCAATCTCTCCACCCTGAACTCTCGCCTCTCCTTGGCCCCAATCCCTCTGCCCCAAACTCTCACCGCTACTCCACCCCAACCTCACCGCTTCTCTGCTGCTTGCTGTACCTGGGACATTCCAATGGTCCTGCCCATGCTCCAATCGGTGACCTGGATTCTGGTACAAAGCAAAATCTAGACTCTCAAGTCTCCACATCTAGGGCAATTTAGAGAAGATCGCCGCTCACCTCTGCTACAAATGTAACAAAGACGCTTTGGATACCTGGCCTCCTGTGTGGGTCTGTTTGTTGCATCAGTTTGAGCTGGAGTGGAGGTGGAGGAGAAGCTGCTGGGTTTCACCCCCAGTACTTCTGGGCCCAGTGGGACCAACAATTCCCCATGTGGAACTGTCAATGGAGGTGGGTTCCCTTTCCTAAAAGACATTAATGAACCATTTGGATTTTACCACAAACTGGCAACTTTCATGGTCACAGTTTCTAGTGCCGGCCCCACAAATGACCCGGTTCACTAAGTTCAATTTCACAACCTGTCTTTATGTTTTTGTGGGTTCCCTCTCATCCACCCTTTTTCCTGTTTGAAATTCACTTTACAGGGTATTAAAAGGGGAGG
Source organism: Pristiophorus japonicus (assembly GCF_044704955.1). NCBI lineage: Eukaryota > Metazoa > Chordata > Chondrichthyes > Pristiophoridae > Pristiophorus > Pristiophorus japonicus. The sequence goes on from NW_027254047.1 coordinate 317,999, forward strand.
ATTTGTCGACCGGAGGCTCAAACCAAACATCACAGTAAGACCTGACAGAGTCACTCGATTCACCGGGAACGGAATATCATCGATCTTTGACCATGGAAGCAAAAAGCACCGTTCACAGCGGGGAGAAACTGCACACATGCTTTGTGTGTGGACAAGGCTTCAGCCTATCATCCAACCTGGAGGGACACAAGTGCAGTCACACTGGGGAGAAACTGTGTAAATGTGGGGACTGTGGGAAATGTTTCAACTACCCGTCCCAGCTGGAAACACATAGGCGAATTCACACTGGGGAGAGGCCATTCACCTGCTCCGATTGTGGGATGGGATTCGCTCAGTTATCCAACCTGCTGGCACACCAGCGAGTTCACACTGGGGAGAGACTGTTCCTCTGCTCTGAGTGTGGGAAGGGATTTATTCAGTCATCCAACCTGCTGGCACACCAGCGAGTTCACACTGGGGAGAGACTGTTCCTCTGCGCTGAGTGTGGGAAAGGATTTACTCGGTTATCCAACCTGCTGACACACCAACGAGTTCACACTGGGGAGAGACCGTTCCTCTGCTCTGTGTGTGGGATGGGATTCACTCAGTTATCCAGCCTGCTGAGACACCAGCAAATTCACACTGGGGAGAGGCCGTTCACCTGTTCTGAGTGTGGGAAGGGATTCATTCGGTCATCCCACCTGTTGACACACCAGCGAGTTCACAAGTGACTATAGTGGTTGGAATCTGCTGTTATTGCTGCTGTTAATTACATCCAGGACTAAATCGTGTTCATTCTGACAGTTGGGTTTGTTTCCGCTGATAATAACTCCTCTAACTGGACTGGAGGTTAATATTTGGGATAATCAAATAAATGAGTGTTGCTTTCAACACATTGTTGTAGATTTTTGTCTTTCCCATCTGAGTGTTTAGCATCAGCTGGCTGGAGCTCAGAGAGGACAATCTGCGGGGGAGGGGGGAGGGGATCTTATTGGGGGAGAACTTCAGCCTGGACGCAGTCCTTCAGGGTCACACTGAGAGGGGCAAATGGCACTTTGGTCTCTCTCATCTCTCATCACTAACAGCAAAGTCGCCGTGTGGGTTAATCTTGACGTATGTAAGGTGCGGATAATATCCACCCAAGGGTGTTTAAAGAGATGGGACGGGTGCTCTGTCAGCCCCTTGCCCATATTTCTCAACAGCTTAGTAGAGTCAGGGATTGTTCTGAGATTGGAAGCCAGCACGCGTAGTTCCCATTTTCCAAATTGGGCACAAGTCTGAGCTCAGGAACTAAAGGCCCATCAACATGACCTCGATCATCGGGAAGGTGCTTGAAGGGATCCTGAGAGATGCTGTTTTTGATCATGGGGAAAGGGAAGGGGCCATTAGAGATACTGAACACGGATTCTGGTAAACATGGTCATGTCTTACAAACTAGCTTGAGTTTGTAAAGAAGTTGTTAGGTTGGTGGATGGGGGAATCCGGTTGACATTGTCTACCTCAGGGTGTCAAACTCATTTTCTATGGTGGGCCTGATCCAATATCCTGGCACTTGGCGTGGGCCACATTCAGCAAAAGTTATTAGATTGTATTTACTGGCGCTGCTCCCAATCCCTGCCACCTCTTAGCTTGAGCATTCATGAACTGACCCTGCTCAAACAATAACCAGAAGGATATCGCTGCATTGTTCTGCCTGTGACCACAAGGCTGTGTCACTGCCATACACAGATAGCGTTTTCTTGCTTCACGTCTCCATACAAAAACCATCACTTCACACATCCCCTTTCTACACAATTGCAGCAGACATGAGCAAGGATGTGAGGCTTATTAAAAGACACATTTAATTACAGCAAAGGGAGAAATGTTCAGTTATTTTCCATTACAGGCAAAATGCCGGGCAAACCAGCAGCATACTGGCACCCGAACAGTGCCTCATCGGCCGACAGGCTTTTCTCAAATATATTTGCTGCGTGGATATAAATTAAACCAGTTTTGCAGGTGTGATGCTCTATTCATACATTGAACGTGGAAGAGATGCTGTGGGGCATATGCTAAGTCCAGTAGCTGAAAGCGATTAACAGACTGGGTTTTGTGTTTCGTGATCCCGGGCGTGTTACCAATACCAGCAAAGATGAAGCCCATGGAATAAAACGGACAGTGAGCGAGTCAGAATGAGAAGCTTTAACAACAACCGATGTTTCACAAAGGGAGACCTCACAAGACCAAAGGACATTGGTGGCGTTTAATAGGCTGTTTGTGTCACTGGGCTACAGGAGGCTATTTGTGACAGAAGGAAAGCTGGTCACAACAAACAAACAATTTACCTGCCTGTCCAGGGCCCACTCTGACTATTGACTCTGACTTCTCTCTCTCACTATTGATGGACACTGCTGCAGTAATTGCTCCTCTGGCCTTTCCTCTCTTGTCCCTCTTACACCCCTAATACACGGCCCGACTCAATCTCCCTCCCCCTACATCCTCACTGTGCTGGAATCGACACCAGTTTCCCCATCTGTTCCTTGTTCTCTTCCTGGATCCTGAAACTACAGAACTCACTCTTCCCCTCCTGAAGTCTATAGGCTCCAAAACTGAAGCTTGGTGGCCCTCAGTCCCGACTCCTTGATTTACCTCCCCTTCTTTCCTCCTCTTTCCCTCTTGGTTATGTTCCACTCTGGGCCTTGGGCCTTCCCCGGGGATTCTCAGTATGAACAGGGGGATGTGTGTTGAGACAGGATGTCCCAGCTCTCCACCTTTAAAGGGACAAGGAGAGGACCCACCGGGCTGAATGGCCCTGCTTTATGACTTCACTGCAGTACCTAGCAACCACCTTCCCTGAGCCCTGCTCATTATGGGCTGGGTTGAGCTCAGTGCTGTTGCAGGAAGGGAAACAGCAGCAGGATTCGACCCGTGTGGAGCCCAGGATTAATGGGGAGAGGTACAGGATCAATTTGTATCTTATTGAGTGAGAAATGTTATTGTCCCGGACACTCCCTGTCCCTCAGTATCTGTGTTGGGGAGTGACTGATGGGTTCACTCTGTATCTAAGCCGTACTGTGCCCGACTGAAGAGAGTTTGATGCTGGCATGAGGTGCTCAGCTCGATGAGGACAACATTTAACCCAAAGATGATCGGATAAACCCATCAGCTTCTCCCCTGGACACAGGTCCTGAAGGACAGTGAGTGTCTCTAATAATTTGTCTGGTGTCCTTGATCAAATTTAAACACCTCACTCATCTCTTTTTAAAATTAGTTCATGGGATGTGGGCATTGCCTCTCATTAAATGCTAGAGAATATAGGCCTAGTCTACTCAATCTCTCATAGGACAATACCCCCATCCCAGGAATCAGTCTGGTGAGCCGCCTTTGCACTCCCTTTATAGCAAGTTTATCTTTCCTTAGGTAAGGAGACCAAAACTGTGCATAATACTCCAGGTGCGGTCTCACCAGGGCCCTGTATAATTGCAGTAAGACATCTTTACTCTTAAACTCAAATCCTCTTGTAATAAAGGCCAATGTTGTTATGTTCATAATAAAGCAATATAACTGAGTACTGTAGACATGAGTAAGTATGACCTTAGCTCCTTTATTCAAACTCCAGAGTGATGGCACAGCATGAGAGGCCTGCTTATATACACTGCTCCCAAGGGATCCATTAGGACTCCAACAGGTATGCCCTCTGATGGTGGTATGATACAGGTTGCATACATAACATCACTCCCTCCCAAAGTCAATAGTACACTTATTTACAGGGTGAGACGATCTGGGGTTTTTTGCTCCCTTGTCGATCGTCTTGGTACAAATGCAGGTGTGGGTGAGTTGGTTTGTTCTTCGCTGGGCAGCTGGGCTGCTGGGGATGGTGAGTTCAGCTTTGTGGTCAACCGTGATGTCAGTTGCCACTTGTGTGTGTGTTGGAGGGCCGAAGTTGGTGGTGGCCTCTTCGAGTTGCTCATGGCTGTCTGTGAATCGCAGTTTGGTTTGGTCCAAATGCTTTCTGCAAGTTAGTCCATTAGCAAGTTTGACCTGAAACACCCTACTCCCTTCTTTGACTATGGCAGTGCCAGCAAACCATTAGGGATCATGTCCATAGCTGAATAAAAATACAGGGTCATTAACTCCAATATTGCGTGACAAGTTTGCGCGATCATGGTACATGCTTTGTCGATGCCGCCTGTCCTCGACGTGATCATGGAGATCAGGGTGGACAAGCGAGAGCCTTGTTTTGAGCGCCCTTTTCATGAGCAGCTCGGATGGGGAAACCCTGGTGAGTGAGTGGGGTCTGGTGCAGTAGCTGAGCAGGATTCGGGACAGGTGGGTCTGCAGGGAGCCTTCCGACACATGTTTCAAGCTTTTCGTGATGCTTTGGACTGCCCGTTCTGCCTGGCCGTTGGATATGGGCTTGAACGGGGCAGATGTGACATGCTTGATCCCATTGTGGGTCATGAATTCCTTGAATTCAGCATTGGTGAAGCATGGCCCATTGTCGCTGAAAAGGACATCAGGCAGGCCTTGCGTGGCAAACATGACTCATAGGCTTTCAATGGTGACAGTGGACATGCTTACAGACATTATTACACACTCAATCCATTTTGAATAAGCATCCACAACAACCAAAAACATTTTGCCTAGAAACGGGCCCGTAAAGTCAACGTGGATCCTAGACCACGGTTTAGAGGGCCATGACCACAAACTGCCTCCCTGGGTGCATTGCTCAGTTGAGAGCAAGTGTTGCATTGGTGCACGCATGACTCCAAATCTGAGTCAATGCTGGGCCACCACACATGGGATCTGGCTATTGCTTTCATCATTACTATGCCTGGATGGGTACTGTGTAGGTCGCGTATGAATGTTTCTCTGCCTTTCTTAGGCAAAACTACATGATTGCCCCATAAAAGACAGTCTGCCTGTATGGACATTTCATCTTTGCGCTGCTGGAACAGCGTGACCTCTTCACGCATCTCCGCTGGGATGCTGGACCAGCTCCCATGGAGGACACAGTTTTTTTTACAAGGGACAGTAAAGGATCCTGGCTGGTCCAGGTCCTGATCTAGCAAGCTGCAATGGGTGACTTTTCATTTTCGAATGCATCCATCACCAAGAGCAAGTCTGCAGGCAGTGCCATTTCCACCCCAGTGGTGGATAATGGTAGCCGACAGAGCATCAGCACAATTCTCTGTGCCTGGTCTGTGGCGGATTACATAGTTATATGCAGACAGCGTAAGCGCCTATCTTTGGATGCGGGCAGAGGCTTTGGTATTAATCCCTTTGTTTTCTGAGAGTAGCGATATAAGCGGCTTATGGTCGGTTTCTAAATCAAACTTGAGACCAAACAGATACGGGTGCATTTTTTTCACCCCGTAAATGCATGCCAGAGCTTCTTTTTCAATCCTGCTGTAGGCCCTTTCGGCCTTGGACAGACTCCTAGATGCATAGGCGACTGGTTGCAATGTTCCTGATTTGTTTACTTGCTGTAACACACTCTCGACCCCATACGAAGATACATCGCAAGCTAGCAGTAAATGTTTACATGGGTTATACAGAACAAGCAGTTTGTTGGAACATAACAGTTTTCTTGCTTTCTCAAAAGCAGCCTCTTGTGATTTCCCCCATACCCAGTCATCTCACTTGCATAGCAGCACATGTATGGGTTCTAGCAAGGTGCTTAACCCAGGTAGGAAATTATCAAATAGTTGAGGAGTCCCAGGAATGACACAGCTCTGTCACATTCTGTGGTCTCGGTGCATTCTTAATGGCCTCCATGATTTTTCTCCCAAAGAACTCGACCTCTGGTGCCAGAAAAACACACTTCGAGTGTTTCAACCTGAGTCCCAAGCGGTCTAGCTGACTTAGAAACTCTTCCAGGTTCTTCAAGTGTTCGATGGTGTCCCGACCTGTGACCAGTATGTCATCCTGGAAAACCACGGTGCGCAGAACCAACTTTAGCAGGCTCTCCATGTTCCTTTGAAAAATTGCCGCGGCTGATCGAATCCCAAACAAGCCTCTATTGTAGATGAACAGACCTTTGTGTGTGTTGATGCAGGTGACACCTTTCGAATATTCTGCCAGCTCCTGCATCATGTAGCCGTGGTCAGATCCAACTTGGTGAACGTCTTTCCTCCAGCCAGGGCCGCAAATAGGTCGTCTGCCTTGGGTAGCGAGTACTGCTCTTGTAGCGAAAAACAGTTAATCATTACTTTATAACCCCCACAAATTCTGACCATGATATTGCCTTTGAGAACTGGAACAATCGGACTGGCCCACTTGTTGACCTCCACCGTGGCGATGATGCCTTCTCGCTGCAGCCTGTCCAGCTCAGTTTCCACTTTCTCTCGCATCATATATGGCACCGCTCATGCTTTGTGGTGGATGGGTCATATATCGGGAACCAAGTGGATCTGCACCTTCGCCCCTGAGAAACTTCCGATGCCTGCCTCAAACAACAACGGGAACTTGCTCAGAACCTGGCCACATGAGGCATAGTCAACGGACGAGAGCACTCGGGGGTCATCCCAGTTCCAATGGATTTTTCACAGCCAGCTTCTGCCGAACAGTGTGGGCCCATCTCCTGCTACAATCCATAGTGGGAGTTCATGCACTGCTCCATCATAGGAGACTTTTACTGCTGCGCTGCCAATTACAGGGATCAGCTCTTTATGTAAGTTCTTAGCTTGGTATGAATGGAGCTAAGTTTGGGCCTGTGTGCCTTGTTGCACCACAGCGTGTCGAAGACCTTTTTGCTCATGATAGACTGGCTCGCACCCATGTCCCGTTCCATGGATACTGGAAATCCATCCAGTTTGACTTTTAGCATGATCGGTGGACATTTCGTGGTGAAGGTGTGTACCCCGTACACATCTGCCTCCTTGGTTCGAGTCTCTAGTTCAGCCTGATCCACCATGGATCGATCCTCCTCTGCAACGTGGTGGTTAGCAGAGTTCGCAGCTCGTCTGCACATTCGCTGGAGGTGTCCCATTGTTCCACAGCATAGTGTTTGAAGCGGTATTGATGGGCTCGATGATCACCTCCGCAGCGCCAACAAGGTGTTAACTGCCTCGCATTAACATTTGATGGTAGACTCTGGGTCATCTGAGGTCGTGCAGCTGCAGGTGTGTACGTTCTGCCGTATGCATTCCTGTCTGAAAATGACATTACTTTCTGTACAGTACTTGCCAAAACCTCTATGTTGCAAAATTTGTTTCATGTTATCGCAGGTGAACATAATGCCTGGGCTATCGTTATGGCTTTGCTCAGGTTCGGTGTTTCATCAGTCAATAGTTTGCGAAGGATAACCTCATGTCCAATGCCAAACCTCAAAGAAGTCTCTTAACATTTGCTCAAGGAATCCATCAAATTCGCAATGTCCTGCAAGGCGCCTTAGACGTAGCTCACCACTTCCTGGCCATCAGACCGTTGATATGTGTAAAATCGATACTTTGCCATCAGAACGCTTTCCTTCAGATTTAGGTGCTCCTGGACCAGCGTACACAGTTCTTCATACAATGTGGTTGTTGGTTTCACCGGAGCTAGAAGATTCTTCATGAGGCCATAGGTTGTTGACCCACAGACAGTGAGGAGGATCGCCCTTCGTTTGGCAGCATTCTCATCCCCTTCCAGCTCGTTGGCCACAAAATAATGGTCGAGTTGCTCCACGAAGGCCTCCCAATCGTCCCCTTCTGAGAATTTCTCCAGAATACCAACAGTTCTCTGCATTTTCGCGTGATTGTTCGTTATCTCATTGCCAGTTTTTATGTTCATAATAAAGCAATGTAACTGAGTACTGTAGATATGAGTAAGTGTGACCTTAGCTCCTTTATTCAAACTCGAGTGATGGTACAGCATGGGAGGCTTGCTTCGGTGCTCCCAAGGGATGCTCGGACCCTACCAGTTACAGCCTGCCAACCGGAAAATTACCTGTTTATTCCTCCTCTCTGTTTTCCAATCCTTAATCCTTGCAAGTATTTCACATCCAATCCCATGAGCCATAATTTTGTTTAATAATTTCTTGTGTGGCTCCTCATTAAATTCCTTCTGTAAATCTAAATATACCACATCCAGTGGTTTCCCCCTTATCTATCCTGCTAGCTACCACAAAAAATGTTAACAGATTTTCAAGGACAATTTCCCTTTCATAAATCCGTGTTAATTCTGCCCAATCCTGTTATTAATTCCGAAATGCCCTGTTACTACGTACTTAATAATAGATTTTAGCATTTTCCTGACTACTGATGTCAGGACTACCGGTACTGCAAGGGTTTGATACAAAGTAAATCCCATTCCATCACGTCCCAAACACTACCAGGGTTGATAGAGTAAATCTCAGTCTACAGTATCCCAAACACTCACAGGGCAGTTACACACGGGTTAGATACAGAGTAAAGCTCCCTCTACACTGTCCCATCAAACTCTCCCAGGGCAGGTACAGTACAGGTTAAGTCCAGCATAAAACTCTCTCTGAACAGTCCCATCAAAAGTCACAGGGCAGCTCCAGCACGGGTTAAATGCAGAGTAACTTCTCCCACTACACTGTTCCATCAAACACTCACAGAACAGGTACAGCATGGGTTAGATACAGTGTAAAGCTCCCTCAACACTGCCCCATCAACCACTCCCAGGGCAGGTACTGCATTGGTTAGATACCAAGTAAAGCTCCCTCTACATTGTCCAAATAAACACTCCTAGGGCAGGTACAGCACAATTACAATACAATATAATTCTCTCTCTAACTTCACTCTACAATGGGCCTTGATGAGACCACACCTGGAGTACTGTGCACAGTTTTGGTCTCCTTTTCTAAGGAAGGATATACTTGCCTTGCTTAGATACAGAGTAAAGCTCCCTTAACATTGTCTCACCTGACATTCCAAGGGCAGGAATAGGCCACTTGGCCCCTCGAGCCTGCTCCGCCATTTAATAGAATCCTGGCTGATTTGATCATGGACTCAGCTTCATTTCCCTGCCTGCTCCCCATAACCATTTATTCCCTTATCGATCAAAAATCTGTCTATCTCTGCCTTAAATGTATTCAATGACCCAGCCTCCACAGCTCTCTGGGGCAGAGAATTCCAAAGATTTACAACCCTCAGAGAAGAAATGGGCGGCCTCTTATTTGGAGACTCTGTCCCCTGGTTTTGGTTTCCCCTATGAATGGAAATATCCTCTCTGTATCCACCTTGTTGAGCCCCCTCATTATCATATATGCCCAACCTATCTTCATAAGTCAACCGCCTCATCTCCAGAATCAATCTAGTGAACCTTCTCTGAACAGCCTCCAATGCAAGTCTATCCTTCCTTAAATACGGAGACCAAAACTGGAAGTAGTACTCTAGGTATGGCCTCACCGATACCGTGTACAGTTGTAGAAGTACTTCTCTGCTTTTATACTCTATCCCCCTTGCAATAAAGGCCAACATTCCATTTGCCTTCCTGATTATTGCCATACCTGCATACTAACTTTTTGTGTTTCATGCACAAGAACCCCCAGGTCCCACTGCACTGTAGCACTTTGCAATTTTTCTCCATTTATATTATAATTTGCTTTTCTGTCTTATCTGCCAAGGTAGATAACCTCACAGTTTCCCACATTGTACACCATCTGCCAAAATTTTGCCTACTCACTTAGCCTGTCTATATCCCTTTGCAAATTTTTTGTGTCCTCACTATTTGCTTTCCCAGCCATCTTTGTATCATCAGCAAACTTGGCTGCATTACACTTGGTCCCTTCATCCAGGACATTAATATAGATTGTAAATAGTTGAGGACCCAGCACCGATCCCTGTAGCACCCCACTAGTCACTGTTTGCCAATAGAAAAATTATCCATTTATCCCGACTCAGATACAAAGTAAAACTCCATCTCCACTGCCTCATCAAACACTCCCAAGGCAGGTACAGCACGGGCTAGAAAAAGAGTGAAGCTCCCTCTACACGGTCCCATGAAACACTCCCAGGGCAGGTACAGCACAGGTTAGATACACAGTGAGGATCGCTATACACATTCCCATGGTAGGGACTGCACAGGTTAGATCCAGAGTAAAGCTCCCTCTACACTGTCCCATCAAGCACTCCCAGGGCAGGTACTGCTTTGATTAGATACAGAGTAAAGCTCCCTCTACACTTTCCAAATAAACACTCCTAGGGCAGGTACAGCACAATTACGATACAATATAATTCTCTCTCTAACTTCACTCTACAATTGTACAGGGCCTTGGTGAGACCACACTTGGAGTACTGTGCACAGCTTTGGTCGCAGAGTCAGCACCTTCAGGGGAGGGGAACCAGTGAGTGTAGAACTGAACCCAGCCAGAGTCAGCACTTAAGGGGAGGGTAACATAAGAACATAAGAAATAGGAGCTCGAGTAGGCCATACGGCCCATCGAGCCTGCTCTGCCATTTAATAGGATCATGGCTTAATAGGACTCGGGTCCACCTCCCTGCCCACTCCCCATAACCCTTTAATCCATTATCGGTTAAGCAACTGTCTATCTCTTAAAGTTATTCAATGATCCAGCTTCCACAGCTCTCTGAGGCAGTTAATTCCACAGATTTACAATGCTCTGGGAGAAGAAATTTTTCCTCATCTCAGTTTTAAATGGGAGGTCCCTTATTCTAAGATTATGCCCCCTAGTTCTAGTCTCCCCTATCAGTGGAAACATCCTCTCTGCATCCACCTTGTCAAGCCGCTTCAAAACGTTATACGTTTCGATAAGATCACCTCTCATTCTTCTGAATTCCAATGAGTAGAGGCCCAAGCTTCTCAAATGTTCCTCATAAGTCAACACCTCATCTCCGGAATCAACTTAGGAACCTTCTCTGAACTGCCTCCAAAGCAAGTATATCCTTTTGTAAATATGGAAACCAAAACTGCACGCAGTATTCTAAGTGTGGCCTCACTAATACCCTGTATGACTGTGGCAAGACTTCCCTGTTTTTATACTCCATCCCCTTTGCAATAGAGGCCAAGATTCCATTGGCCTTCCTGTTCACTTGCTGTACCTGCATACTAAACTTTTGTGTTTCATGCACAAGTACCCCCCAGGTCCCACTGTACTGTAGCACTTTGCAATTTTTCTCCATTTAAATAATAACTTGCTCTTTGATTTTTTTTTCTGCCAAAGTGCATGACCTAACACTTTCCTACATTTTACTCCATCTGCCAAATTTATGCCCACTCACTTAGCCTGCCTTTGTCCTTTTGCAGATTTTTTGTGTCCTCCTCACACATTGCTTTTCCTCCCATCTTTGTATCATCAGTGTAGTGGAAATTTTTAGAAACCCCGCTTTATGCATTCTGGTGATGTTAAAATGGTCAAATAAAGTCTGCTGATTCTGAGTCATGGGGAAAGAAGAAGTTGGACAAAGTATGGTTGCAGTGCAAACAGATGTGTGCATGTTTTTCTCTGATAAGGAGGAACCGAATGCCCTAAACGCTGACCTCAGGGTCCCATGTACTTTATTGTGAAAGGTTTTTCTTCTTCCATTGTAACCACAATGATGCATGTGCTTGTGGGTTGTGAGATTAAATATGGAACGGCCGGGCCCAGCCAGCGAGTTCAGGCGCAACAGGCTGCGAAGCTTTTAGACTGATCTCCAACTCGGCCGAATCTCTGTATACGTATAATAAACTTGTGTGTTTTCCACTTGAGCAGATGGGTGTCTGAGTCATATTCTTCAATATAGATTCCACCCCAACAATTTGGCTACATTACACTCGGTCCTTTCTTCCAAGACGTTAATGTAGATTGTAAATAGTTGGTGTCCCAGCACTGATCCCTGTGGCACCCCACTAGTTACTGATTGCCAACCCGAGAATGAACCATTTATCCCGACTCTCTGTTTTCTGTTAGTTAGCCAATCCTCTATCCATGCTAATATATTACCCCCAAACCCATGTTTTTTTTATCTTGTGTGGTAAACTTTTATGTGGCACCTTGTCAATGCCTTCTGGAAGTCCAAATACACCACATCCACTGGTTCCCCTTTATCCACCCTGTTTGTTACATTGGTGGAGCCCAGATGATGTTGGACAGGAGACGGTCGGTTGTCGGTGCGGGGCAGGAATTGGAGCCGCGAGTGGGCTGGTGAGCCTCATAAACACCTGCTTTAGGTCCCAGGCCCCAATCACAGGCCCTGGGATGGCCCCGCGGTGACAGGCTTGGGTCAGCGGGGTCACTGGCCGCCATCTTGGACGGTTCATGGCGCATGTGCGGCCACCTTGTTGCAGGAACCAAGATATTTAGCAAAACATCAAATGCTGATATTTGTGTGCTGGGGTTTAGACGGGCGAGGTTTATCCAGTCAGTTGGATGTGAGCTGAAACATGTGCACTTGGAGCGGAGAGCCAGGGACACGCTGTGTAACCGGGCACAGACACTCTGTGCAGCCCACACATCACTTGGCCCAAAAGGAATATATTAATTGCAACAATTCATTTGATTTGACTTTAAATAGTTTTGTTTATAAGTTTAATCATGCTTCTCCAATTTTATTTCTTAACTCAGATTCACAACCTCATTTTATTTCTTCCTCTGAGCCCCTCAACTTCATCTGGCAGCGTAATGTTGACGATTGCTGATTGATTGCCCTGGGAACCAACAGGAAGGGAGCTCAGAGGCCCGAGGGCCCAGGGAGCAGCGTGTTCTGCAACCAATCGCGGTGTTTGAGGGGTGGATCCTGAGTCGGCCTGTCAGGTAAATCTGTGTGAACCCCTGTTAAACAATTCATCTTTTAAAAGTTAAATCGATATTTCTTTTGTCAGCATAACAATTTAATATTTGTCAGTATTTTGTTTTCTTGGATTTCCTATAATGTGTTTCAGACACTTCAGTGCCAAGTGGACCAGGTGTTTAAAGGTAATTCATTTCCCCCATATCGCTGTTAGTTAAAGGTATAGAGATTGATTTACCCCTCATTATGCATCTTTAGTAGTTAAACGAAAATCCTTCCTGTTAGTAGTGAGTCACATTCTGCACTGGGGGAGATGGCTGGTGGCTTCAGCCTTTAAAATACTCATCCTCTTGTTCAAATCCCGCCAAGGCCTCACCCCTCCCTACCTCTGTAACCTCCTCCAGCCCACCAACCCTCTTAATAAGGAGAACCAATTTTCAGTGCCAGAGGTAACCAGAAGACAGGGATTTAAGGTGTTTGGCAACATAGCCGGAACCAATATCCTCATGGTAGGGTTTGGTAGTGTGGTTAAGGAGGGTTTAAATTATCTGGCAGGGGGATGGGAATCTGAGAATGGATTCAGAAGGGAGAGAAGCAAAGCTGAAATTGGAAATCAAAAAAGTAGAAAGTGAATTTGGAATACATGAGAAACAAGGGCTATAAAATAGACCACAAGGCAGTTTGGCAGTACTTAATGGTATATTCTTCAATGCATGGAGTCTAGGGAATAAGGCAGATGAGCTGAGAGCACAGATAGACACGGGGAGTATAATATAACTATTACTGAGACATGGCTATGGCAGCTCAACATTCCTGGTTACAGGGTTTTCAGACGGGATAGAGAGGGGGTAAAAAAGGAGGGGGGTGGTCGCAGTATTGATTAAAGAAACAATTACAGCTGTGAGGAGGGATGATATGTCAGAAGGATCATCAAATGAGGCCACGTGGGAGAACTGAAGAACAAAACATCACACTGCTGGGGATGTACTATAGACCCCCAAACAGTCAGAGGGAGACAGAAGAGCAAATATGTAGGCACATTTCTGATAGGTGCAAAAATAATAGGGCAGTAATAGTCAGGGATTTCAACTGCCCTAATATTAATTGGGATAGAATTAGTGTGAATGGTATAGAGGGTGCGGACTTTCTAAAATGCATTCAGGAGAACTTTTTTAACCAGTGTGTAACAAGTCCAACAAGAGAGGGGGTGGTTCTGCACTTTGTTTTAGGGAATCAAGCTGGGCAGATGGAAGGGGAGAGCGTTTTGGTGGTAGGGACCATAATTCAGTTGGATTTAGGGTAGTTATGGAAAAGGACAAAGATAGACCAGGAATAAAAGTTCTCAATTGTGGGAAAAGCCAATTTTGCTAAGCTGAGATGGGACTTAGCCAAAGTGGACTGGAAACAGCTACTTGATGGTAAATCAGTCTCAGAGCAGTGGGAGGCTTTCAAGGAGGAGATAGTGAGGGTTCAGAGCAAGTATGTTCCTTTAAAGAAAAAGGATGGGACTAATAAATCTAGAGCTCCCTGGATGTCAAGGGACATACAGGGTAGGATAAAGAAAAAAGGGAGGCTTATGACAGATACCGAGGGCTCAGTACTGCAGAAACTCAGGAGAAGTTAGAAAGTGCAGGGGTGCAATTAGGAAAGCAAAGAGAGAGCATGAAAAATGTTGCCAAGTAAAATCAAGGAAAACCCAAAGATGTTTTATCAATACGTTAAGAGGAAGAGGCTAATTAAGGGAAGAGAAGGGCCTATTAGGTACCATAAAGGTAACCTGTGTGTGGAGATGGAAGATGTGGGTATGGTTCTTAATGAATACTTTGCATCTGGTTTCACAATAGAGAGGAGTGATGCAGACATTGCAATCAGGGAGGAGGAGTGTGAAATATTAGATGAAATAAACAGTGAGAGAGGAGATATTAAGGGGCTTAGCAGCTTTGAAAATAGATAAACCCCCAGGCCCAGATGAAATGTATCCCAGGCTGTTAAGAGAAGCAAAAGAGGAAATAGCAGAGGCTTTGACCATTATTTTCCAATCCTCTCTGGCTACAGGTGTGGTGCCAGAGGACTGGAGGATTGCAAATGTTGTACTGTTGTTTAAAAAGGGAGAAAAGGATAGACCGAGTAATTACAGGCCAGTCAGTCTAACCTCAGTGGTGGGAAAATTATTGGAGAAAATTCTGAGGGGCAGGATAAATCTTCAGTTAGAAAGATACGGATTAATCAAGGACAGTCAGCATGGATTTGTTCAGGGAAGGTCGGGTCTGACTAACTTCATTGAATTTTTTGAGGAGGTAACAAAGAGGGTCGATGAGGGTCGTGCATTTGATGTAGTGTATATTGATTTTTAGCAAGGCATTTGATGGCCCCACGTGGCAGACTGGTCAGGAAAGTAAAAGCCCATGGGATCCAAGACAAAGTGGTAAGTTGGATCCAAAATTGGCTCAGCGACAGGAAGGAAAGGGTAATGGTCGATGGGTGTTTTTGTGACTGGAAGGCTGTATCCAGTGGGGTTCTGCAGGGCTCAGTACTAGGTCCCTTGCTTTTTGTGGTATATATCAATGATTTAGACTTGAATGCAGGGGGTATGATTAAGAACTTTGCAGATGATACAAAAATCAGCTGTGTGGTTGATAATGAAGAAGAAAGCTGTGGGCTGCAGGAAGGTATGAATGAACTGATCAGGTGGGCTGAACAGTGGCAAATGGAATTCAATCTGGAGAAGTGTGAGGTAATGCATTTGGGAATGGCGAACAGGCAAGGGAATACACATTAAATGGTAGGACACTGAGAAGTGTAGAGGAACAGAGGGACCTTGGAGGTAGCAGTTCAGGTAGATAAGGTGGTTAAGAAGGCATACGGAATACTTGCCTTTATTAGCCGAGGCATAGAATACAAGAGCAGGGCGGTTATGCTTGAACTGTATAAAACACTGGTTAGGCCACAGCTAGAGTACTGCATGCAGTTCTGGTCACCACATTACAGGAAAGATGTGATTGCACTGGAGAGGGTACAGAGGAGATTTGCGAGAATGTTGCCTGGACTGGAGAATTTTAACTATGAGGGAAGATTGGATAGGCTGGAGTTGTTTGCTTTGGAACAGAGGCGGCTGAGGGAAGGCCTAATTGAGGTGTATAAAATTATGGGGGTGCATAGATATAGTGGATAGGAAGGACCTATTTCCCTTAGCAGGGGGTCAACAACCAGGGGCATAGATTTAAAGTGGTAGGAGGTTTAGAGGGGAAATCTCTTCACCCAGAGGGTGGTTGGGGTCTGGAACCTACTGCCTGAAAGGGTGGTAGAGGCAGAAACCCTTGTTGCATTTAAAACAAACTTGGATAGGCACTTGAAGTGCCGTGACCTACAAGGCTACGGACCAAGAGCTGAAAAGTGGGATTAGGCTGGATAGCGCTTTGTCAGCCGGCACAGACACGATGGGCTGAATGGCCTCTTTCAATGCTGTAAACTTCTGTGGTTCTATGACCCTGTACTTACAGTGATGAAGTTTGTAAATTATGAGAAATATAGAAGATTAAAGGGTGATATAATTGAGGTGTTTAAATGATTAAAGCAGTTGATAGAGTGGATGGAGAGAAACGATTTCCTCTGGTGGAGGAGTCCACAACAAGGGGACACAACCTTAAAATCAGAGCCAGGCCGTTCAGGGTGATGTCAGGAAGCACTTCCTCACACAAATGCTGATTGGCTGTTTCTCTTGGTTGGAGAGTCTGGAACTAGGGGTCATAGTCTCAGGATAACGGACTGCCATTTAGGACTGAGATGAGGAGAAATGTCTTCACTCAAAGGGTTGTGAATCTTTAGAATTCTCTGCCCCAAAGAGCTGTGGATGCTCAGTCGTTGAGTATATTCAGGGCTGAGATCGATAGATGTTTGGACACTAAAGAAATGAAGGGATACGGGGATAGTGCGGGAAAGTGGAGCTGAGGTAGAAGATCAGCCTTGATCTTATTGAATGATGCAGCAGGCTCGAGGGACTGTTTAACCCACTCCTGCTCCTATTTCTTATGCTCTTAAAGCCTAGTGGAAATCTGGAACTCTGTTCCCCATAAAACAGAGGCTGGGGACCAATTGAAAATTCCAAAACTGAGATTGATAGATTGTCCTTAGGCAAGGGTATTAATGGCGATAGAACCAAGGCAGGTAGACAGAGTTAAAATACTGATCAGCCACAATCTCATTGAATGGTGGGACAGGCTCAAGGGACTGAATGGCCTTTTCCTGTTCCTATGTTCCTACTTACAGCAATGACTTTTGTAAACAACTTTTACAGGGGATTAGAAGGGGAGGATGTGCAGACAGGATTAAACCTGGGTCCCTCCTGTTCCTAGGACTCAGTCACACTGGGCGTTACCTGTACCTACTGAGCCATTGGGAGGAGAGTCCTGTGACCCTGCTGAAAAATGCACATGTGAGGCCTCAGTTGAGGACAGTGGAATAGCCTATCGACACTCACTGTTGAGGTTCACACGTGGAGATTGGGCACATGGGTCACATATTGGAGAGAAACTGGTGATTGTAGAACTGAACCCAGCCAGAGTCAGCACCTTCAGGGGAGGAGAGGGAGGGGAACCAGTGAGTGTAGAACTGAACCCAGCCAGAGTCAGCACCTTCAGGGGAGGGGAACCAGTGAGTGTAGAACTGAACCCAGCCAGAGTCAGCACCTTCAGGGGAGAAGAGGAGAGAAGGTTAAAATAGTAGGAATTTGTGCAATGTGCCTTGTGCCTTGCTCTCTCTCCCTGGATCCTGAAACTACAGAACTCACTCTTCCCCATCTGACGTCTACAGCCTCTAAAACTGAAGCTTGGTGGCCCTCAGTCCCGACTCATTGATTTACCTCCCCTTCTCTCCTCCTCTTTCCCCCTTGGTTGTGTTCCACACTCTGGATTTTGGGCCTTCCCTGGGGATTCTCAGTATGAACAGGGGGATGTGTGTTGAGACAGGATGTCCCAGCTCTCCTCCTTTAAAGGGATAAGGAGAGGACCCGCTGGGTTGAATGGCCCTGCTATATGACATCACTGCAGTGCCTAGCAACCAACCTTCCTGAGCCCTGATCATTATGGGCTGGGTTTAGCATTTGATGTGACAGTGTAGAGGGAGCTTTACTCTGTATCTAACCCGTGCTGTACCTGCCCTCGGGGTGTTTGATGGGACAGTATAGAGGGAGCTTTACTCCAAATCTAACCCGTGCTGCACCTGCCCTGGGAGTGTTTAATGGGACAGTGTAGAGGGAGCTTCACTCTGTATCTAACCCGTGCTGTACCAGCACTGGGAGTGTTTGATGGCACAGTGTAGAGGAAGCTTTACTTTGCATCAAACCCGTGCTGTACCTGCCCTGGGAGTCTTTAAGAACATAAGAAATAGGTGCAGGAGTAGGCCATTTGGTCCCTTGAGCCTGCTTCGCCATTCAATATCGTGGCTGATCTGATCATGGACTCAGCTCCACTTCCCTGCCCGCTCCCCATAACCCTTTATTCCCTTATCGCTCAAAAATCTGTCTATCTCCGCCTTAAATATATTCAATGACCTAGCCGCCACAGCTCTCTGGGGCAGAGAATTCCATGGATTTATAACCCGCTGAGAGAAGAAATTTCTCCTCATCTCAATTTTAAAAGGGTGGCCCCTTATTCTAAGACTATGTCCCCTAGTTTTAGTTTCCCCTATGAATGGAAATATCCTCTCTGCATCCACCTTGTCGAGCCCCCTCATTATCTTATAAGTTTCAATAAGATCACCTCTCATTCTTCTGAACTCCAATGAGTTGAGGCCCAACCTACTCAACCTATCCTCATAAGTCAATCCCCTAATCTCTGGAATCAACCTCGTGAACCTTCTCTGAACAGCCTCCAATGCAAGTATATCCTTCCTTAAATATAGAGACCAACACATATGAAGGTTAAAATCACCCATGATTATTGCCGTTCCTTCTTTACAAGGCTCCATTATTTCTTGATTTATACTCCGTCCAATCGTATAGCTACTGTTCGGGGGCCTATATACTACGTCCACCCTTTATTATTCCTTATCACTACCCAAACTGATTCAACCTCTTGATCCTTTGAGCCAATATCGTTTCTCTCTAACGCACTGATCCCATCCTTTATTAATAGTGCTACCCTGCCTCCTTTTCCTTTCTGTCTGTCCTTCCAAATTGTCAAATACCCCTGAATATTTTGTTCCCAGTCCTGGTCACCATGTCTCTGTAATGGCTATCAGATCTATTTGTGCTGTCAACTCATCTATTTTGTTACGAATGCTACGTGCATTTAGACAAAGAGCTTATCAATTTATTTTTTTACCCTTTTTTCCTGCTTGTTTCCTCTGACTTCAAACTCACTTTCTACATGTTTGATGGGACAGTGTAGAGGGAGCTTTACTCTGTATCTAATCTGTGATGTACCTGGTCTGGGTGTGTTTGATGATACAGTGTAGAGGGAGCTTTACTCTGTACCTGACCAGAACGTGTTTCAGGCACACACTCGGTGTTCTGAATACCCATAGAATACAGTGTAGACGTGAACCCAGCCAGAGTCAGCACCTTCAGCGGAGGGAGGGGAACCAGTGAGTGTAGAACTGAACTCAGCCAGAGTCAGCACCTTCAGGGGAGGAGAGAGAGAGGGGAACCAGTGAGTGTGGAACTGAACCCAGCCGTGAGGAAGGAGAGAGAGAGAGAGAGAGAGAGAGAGACCGACCGACCGACCGACCAACCAGTGAGTGTGGATCTGAACCCAGCCAGAGTCAGCACATTCAGGGGAGGAGAGGGAGGGGAACCAGTAAGTGTAGAACTGAACCCAGCCAGAGTCAGCACCTTCAGGGGAGGAGAGAGAGAGGGGAACCAGTGAGTGTGGAACTGAACCCAGACAGAGTCAGCACCTTCAGGGGAGGAGAGAGAGAGGGGAACCAGTGAGTGTGGAACTGAACCCAGACAGAGTCAGCACCTTCAGGGGAGGAAAAGAACAGCGAGAAGAAAGAAATTATGGATATGGTGCGATGGGTTTGGGTTTCAGCTCCGGGAGGAGGGAGAGTGTGTGGGATGGGGATTTACAGCTTTGGGGGAACAAGAGAGGAAAGAATGTTTTGTAGAAACTAGAATTGTCTGTTCTGAATTTCTATCCTGCCCTTACAGTAGTGAGTTTTGTAAACTCCTTTTACAGGGTGTTAGAAGGGGAGGATTTACAGACAGGGAATTGGAACCAAACATCACGTCAAGATCTGACAGTCACTCGATGCATCAGGACCTGAATATTATCGGCCTTTGAATGTGGAAGGAGAAATGTTTGTCTGTTCTGTCTGTGGGAATAGATTTCAAACATCAGTGTGATTGGAAAAGCACCGAGACACACACACCCGAGTGAGAGTGTTCCAGTGCACTGCCTGTGGAAAGAGCTTTAACCAGTTACACAGCCTCAAAAAACATCGCACCATTCACAGTGGGGAGAAACCGTACACGTGTTCTGTGTGTGGACGAGGCTTCAACTGATCGTTCAACCTGGAGAGACACAAGGACATCCACACAATGGAGAAACAATGGGAATGTGGGGACTGTGGGAAGGGATTCAGTTACCCATCTGAGCTGGAAATTCATTGACGCAGTCACACTGGGGAGAGGCCATTCACCTGCTCTGATTGTGGGAAGGGATTCATTAATTCATCCCACCTGAAGACACACCAGCGAGTTCACACTGGGGAGAGACCTTTTAAATGTTCGGACTGCGGGAAATGCTTTAAAAGTTCCGGGCCCCTGAGACGCCGTAAACTTGTTCACACGGATAAGGGAGCTTTTAAATGTTCTGACTGTGAGAAGAGCTTTAAAACCAAAACTGAGCTGCTGATACACCAACGAGTTCACACTGGGGAGAGACCGTTCACCTGTTCCGTGTGTGGGAAGGGATTATCTGTGTCATCCCAGCTCACTATGCACCTCCTTGTTCACACCAATAAGAGGCCTTTTAAATATTCTGACTGTGAGCAGAGCTTTAAAAGCAGAAATAGTTTGATGATGCACCAACGTATCCACACTGGGGAGAGGCCGTTCACCTGCTCCGTGTGTGGGAAGGGATTCAGTGATTCATCCACCCTGCTGACACACCAGCGAGTTCACACCGGGGAGAGGCCGTTCACCTGCTCTGAATGCGGGAAGCGATTCACTACATCATCCGACCTGCTGAGACACCAGCGCCTTCACAAGTGACTGCAGGGTTTATATTCTGCTGTGAATCACATCGGGACTGAACCGTGTTCATTCTGACAGTCGGGCTGTGTTTCCCCTGTAACTGGGCTGGAGTTTAATTTTCTGGATATCTGACAAATAAATCAGCTTTGGTTCCAACACAGTGTGTGTCCATTCCTTGATTTCTCCAATATAATAGGAGAATAATTGTTGTTCTGTTACCAACTGTTCCTTTTTTGGAACTTTTCTCCTTCATTTAACAAAGACCTGTCCTTATGTAGCACCTCACATGACCTTAGGATGTCCCAAAGTGCTTTACAGCCAATGAAGTACAACAACACCAAAGTACATTTGAAGTGCATTCACTGTTGTAGTATAGGAAATGCAGCAGATGATTTACACACTTCAAGCTGCCATGAACAGCAATGGCCAGATAATCTGTTTGAGTGATATTGGTTGAGAGCTGATGGGGCATCAGTTGAATGACTCATCTGAAAGATGGCTACACTGACAGTGCAGCAATCCTGTGCTGTACCTGTCCTGGGAGTGTTTGATGAGACAGTGTAGAGGGAGCTTTACTCTGTATCTAACCCGTGCTGTACCTGCCCTGGGAGTGTTTGATGGGACCGTGTAGAGGGAGCTTTACTCTGTATCTAACCCGTGCTGTACCTGACTGGAGAGTGTTGGTGCTCAGAATACACTATTCCATGGCAGTGACATCCATCACCTGAATGAGAACAAAATTTAACCCAAAGATAAGAGAAACCCATCAGTTCCTCCCCTGGACACAGATCCGGAGGGACAGTGAGTGTCCCGAACATTGTTGTGCATTGTGCTCGATAGTTCCTCCCTGGGTCTGAGCCTTTTGGTGATGATTTGAATTTGATGCCCTCAAGTTACTGACTCATCGACTGGTGGAAATAGTTTATCCTCATTTACCTGATCAAACTTTGAACACCTCCCTCAAATCTCCAATTCCCCTTTGTTCTAATGAAAAGAGCCCCAGTTTCTCCAATCTCCCCTGATAACTAAAGCCTCTCTTCCCTGGTACCATCTCAGTGAATCTCTCTGCACTCTCTCCATGGCCTCGACATCCTTCCTGGTGTCAGATCCCCAAAACCTGACACAATATTCGAACTGCAGCCTAACCAATGATTTGTGCAGCTTTACATGCCCTCTGCTCTCTTGTACTTCACACCCCTATTTATAAAACCTCGGATCCCATGTGCTGTTTAACCACTTTATCAACTTATCTTCCTACTTTTAAAGATTTGTGTAACTGATCCCCTTGTAGGTTTTAGAGATATTAACATAACATGACTAAAACACATTGACATAAACTGGCTGATATAATGTGTATCATGGGAAAGAGAAGTTTAGTCTGAGTTAGAAACTCAAGCAATCGATTCACTGCAGACAGGTCACCATGGCAACACTGATAAGACATTCCATTCACTGAACCCACTGTTGGAATCTGTAATCAGATCAGGGGAAAGAACAGGGTTTGTCTGTTAGTACCCACAATGTAAGCTCAAACCAGAGTGAGTTACACAATAGATTAGATTATAACGTGTTTTGGTTAGACCTATAATTGTGAAACTATAATAACAACTAACAGCAGGCAGGGGAGTTCAAAGATAATGAGAAAATTACTGAAGAAAAGTAACTGCTGGGAACCAGGGAAAGTGACCTTGTAAATCACAGATTAGAGAAATTCCAGCTGTCTTTTCCTCGCTTCCTGCCCAAACCCAGCAGAGAAGACAAAGAAGAGTCCGGTGCCAGAGGTGGATCAGTGCAGGGTATAAAAGTGAGGGGAGACTGATGTAAGGGGGCAGTCGGGACTGGAGACACCGGAGATCAAGCTCAGGGCATCCAGCGGGCTGACCTGGTGTCAGTTACTGTGGACACGCGGGACTTGTATCTTTACTCTGATGTGGTAGAACACAGAGAATCTGCTCAAATTATAGTTCTTAAGATATTAAAGTTGCTGATAATCATTGAATATATTTAAGGTGAAGATAGACAGAGTTTTGAAAGATCAGGGAGTGAAGGATTATGGGGAGTGGGCAGGGAAGTGGAGCTGAGGCCAGGATCAGATCAGCCATGATCTTATTGAATGGCAGAGTGGACTCAAGGAGCCAGTTGGCCTACTCCTGCTCCTATTTCTTATGTTCTTGTGTTCTAACACTAGACTCTCGATCCTTAATAAGACAAGGAATTAGCTAGAATCTTACAACCCTAAATCTCTCTGCTCCTTTAATCCATTGAAAGTTTTACCATTTAATGTACATTTCCTCCCATTTTCTTCCTCCCAAAATCTATCGCAGCACACTTCGCTGCATTAAATTTCATTTCACATCTACCTGCCCCAATTACTAACCTGTGTATTGACAATGAAGGCACTTAAAGTCCTCTTCACAGTTGGCCATGGGCCCTTGTTGGCGTTTCCTGGAGATTTTGATCATGTGCCCCATATACCCAAGCACAGATGACAGAATAGCCTAACTCCCAGGCCTTAGCCATAACCCCTAAACCCAATCCTAGTTCCCAGACCTTAACAATAAAGGCTAAAACTAGTCCCAAACCTTAACAGAGAATCCAATTTACCAAAAAGAAGAAACCAGAACAGAAAGAATCATACTCTTAATTAAAATAATTTAAAACAACAAAAATAACTAATCTGAACTCCAGACCCTAACTCTCATAAACCTAAAGCTAAAACTTGCAACCTTTAAATCTATACCCCAGCCCCAAAACCTAACCCGAACTCCAAACCCTAACTTTCATAAACCTAAACCTAAAACTTGCAACCTTTAAATCTATACCCCAGCCCCAAAACCTAACCCGAACTCCAGACCCTAACCCTCATAAACCTAAACCTAAAACTTGTAAACACAGACCCCAGCCCCAAAACTAAACCCTAACCCAGGACCCTAACCCCCCTAAAATCTAACCCCAACATAAAACATAATAGTCCAGACCCAACCCCAAAACCCCAACCCTAACTCTGGATCCTAAACCCCGGAAACCGAAACCTGAACAGCCCACACCACAGCTCGCAAACCCAATCCTAACCGCAGACCCTAGACCCCCCCCCCACCTAGACTGAACCCTAACCTAAAACATATTAATGCAGACCTTAACCCCAAGACCCAACTCTAAATGCCCCTAAATCAACCCCCGGCCCTTCCGTACTGCTCAAGGAAACAGGAACTAAACAGAAA
This sequence comes from Pristiophorus japonicus, assembly GCF_044704955.1. Taxonomy (NCBI): domain Eukaryota; kingdom Metazoa; phylum Chordata; class Chondrichthyes; family Pristiophoridae; genus Pristiophorus; species Pristiophorus japonicus. The sequence continues at coordinate 342,052 of NW_027254047.1, forward strand.
TGTGTGTAAAACAGAGGCCTAAACCGCCCTCCCCCCCGAGCAGACCAGGAAACAGAAGGGTGTACAACAATCGGGGACAGACGACGTAGGGAACCAAATCGAAAATAAAACAAAACACTGGATTGAACGAAGATGATAAGAACAAAAACATCACAGAACTAACCCACAAACTGTAACATAACCAAAAAAAGTACAATACAAAAAACCAAAAAATTTTAATTAAAAAAAATAATTTATTAAAATCAAAAATTTACAGGACGTAAGGGGAAAATGGGGTAAAAGACTTAAAAGAAACAAACTGTCAGTAAATCAAAACATTAGACCCCCACAAAAAAAACCAAACCCGAAACAGGACATTCAACCAGGTGAGTCATCACACAAACACGAACACAACAAAAAGGGGGCAGAGCTCCACATTTATACCTAAAACAGAGAGGACCACTGAGCACACAGAGACAACACACCAGGAGTATAAACAAGAACCATAACACCAAACAAAGCTCACAATTAACACCTCATCCCAGTCCTTCTCATTCCGACTGACCTGGTGGAAGTTAGGGAGCTCTAAACCCTCCATAATCTCTCACTGTAAGGTTATCAATCTGATACCCTCTGACCCTTGAAACCCCCCCCCCCCCCCCTGACCCACTTGCTTTTCCTGGTCTCTGATGAGGCCCCAGTAAGGGTGAAACATTAGGCCTATAGACTACAATTAGCAACCTAGACGATGGATCGTGAAGTGAGTATAAATCCCACCCCCCGCCCCCGAAAAACCCCCACCTTACTTTTCTCCCCCCACCCTTAGAAGACTTCTTCCTCACTCTCTCCACACTTTCAACCCACCGTGCTGGTCTTTTTCATTAAAAAAAGCCTATGTCTCATTTCCCTTCATTCTTAACAAAAAATGTTCTCCGTACCAGCTCTAATTGTACTGCTATTTAGAACTAGTAGGATAAGTGTTTGCTGCGGGACTGTGATTTCTCTGCTCCCCACTCCCCAACCATACCCAATACTATTGCCATCGAACCACTACGTGCACACACACCTTGAGTGTCACCTCGAGTCTCATTGCCGAGAGCATGCAGAAATTAAGCGCAGGCAGCAGAAGGAGCGTGCGGCAAACCAGTCCCACCCTCCCTTACCCAAAACGACTGTTTGTCCCACCTGTGACAGAGACTGTAATTCTCATATTGGAATGTTCATCATAGGCAGTCCCTCGGAATTGAGGAAGACTTGCTTCACTCTTAAAATGAGTCCTTAGGTGGCTGAACAGTCCAATATGAGAACCACAGTACCTGTCACAGGTGGGAGAGATAGTCGTTGAGGGAAAGGGTGGGTGGGACAGGTTTGCTGCACGCTCTTTCCGCTGCCTGCGCTTGATTTCTGCTTGCTCTCGGCGATGAGACTCGAGGTGCTCAGTGCCCTCCCGGATGCACTTACTCCACTTAGGGCAGTCTTTGGCCAGGGACTCCCAGGTGTCGGTGGGGATGTTGCACTTTATCAGGGAGGCATTGAGGGTGTCCTTGTAACGTTTCCTCTGCCCAACTTTGGCTTGTTTGCCGTGAAGGAGTTCTGAGTAGAGCGCTTGCTTTGGGAATCTCAGGTCGGGCATGCGGACAATGTGGCCTGCCCAGCGGAACTGATCAAGTGTGGTGAGTGCTTTAATGCTGGGGATGTTGGTCTGGTCAAGGACGCTAACGTTGGTGTGTCTGTCCTCCCAGGGGATTTGTAGGATTTTGCGGATCCTTGTCTATTCAGTCAGCTGAGAATTCACTTTTAGAGTGGAAGCAAATCTTCCTCGATTCCCAGGGACTGCCTGTGATGATGAAACACACAAGATTATGAAAGTAAATTTAAAAACAATCAAAGGAAAAAGTGCTTCCTAAATTTTCCCTCCCCCCACACGATCCTCCAACGCGGCAAGGATCCTGATCAACCAGCTAAGACCATAAAAGGACATAACCCCCCTTCCTCATCCTACAACTGAATGACTCATTAAAACAACCCTCACCCAAAAACAGACATTGTTAAAATAAATCAAAAAATAACAAAAAACAACTAATAACATTTAAAATTTAAAAAATAAAAATCAGCACATCAAAGTACATAAATCAATCTTCCTGAAAGAAGGTAATAGCGACTTAAAATCAACCACCTTCAAAATCCGGAGACCAATCCTTTCCTGGGGAACAACAAGACCTCCGCTCCAACCCGCTCCCTCGGCCGCATGTTAAATCCAACCCGAGGCTTATAATCGTCTCTAGGCCCAAAAATAACTAAAAACGAATTGACCTGATTACTCGATCCCTAAAAGCCACAAAAATTAAAGAGACCACAACCCCACACAATCTAACCGAGAACCCCCACACATAATCTAACCGAGAACCCCCACACAACCTAACCGAGACCCCCCACACATAACCTAACCGAGACTCCCCGCAACACAACCTAACCGTGAACCCTCGCCCCCCCCACACACAACCTAACTGTGACCCCTCCCCCCCGCAACACAACCTAACCATGACCCCTCCCCCCACACAACCTAACCATGGCCCCCCCCACAAAACCTAACCGTGACCCCCCCCACACACAACCTAACCGAGACACCCCCACGCAAAACCTAACCGAGACACACCCCCCACACACAACCTAACCGAGACCCCCCCACGCAAAACCTAACCGAGACCACCCCGCACACACACAACCTAACCATGGCCCCCCCCACAAAACCTAACCGTGACCCCGCACACACACAACCTAACCAAGACCCCCCACACACACACAACCTAACCAAGACCCCCCACACACACACAACCTAACCGAGACCCCCCCCACGCAAAACCTAACCAAGACCACCCCACACACACAACTTAACCGAGACCCCCCACATACACACAACCTAACCGAGACCCCCCCACATACACACAACCTAACCGAGACCCCCCACATACACACAACCTAACCAAGACCCCCCCACATACACACAACCTAACCGAGACCCCCCACATACACACAACCTAACCAAGACCACCCCACATACACACAACCTAACCGAGACCCCCCCACATACACACAACCTAACCAAGACCACCCCACACACACAACTTAACCGAGACCCCCACACACACACAACCTAACCGAGACCCCCCCCACACACAACCTAACCGAGAACCCCCACACACAACCTAACCAAGACCCCCCCCACACACAACCTAACCAAGACCCCCCCCACACACAACCTAACCGAGACCCCCAACACACAACCTAACTGAGACCCCCACACAACCTAACCGAGACCCCCCACACAACCTAACCGAGACCCCCACACACAACCTACCCAAGACCCCCCCCACACACAACCTAACCGAGACACCCCACACACAACCTAACCGAGACCCCCACACACAACCTACCAGAGACCCCCCCCACACACAACCTAACCGAGACCCCCCACACAATCTAACAGAGACCCCCACACACAACCTACCCGAGACCCCCCCCCCACACACAACCTACCCGAGACCCCCCACACAACCTAACCGAGACGCACACACACAACCTAACTGAGAACCCCCCCTACACACAACCTAACCGAGGCCCCCACACACAACCTAACCGAGAACCCCCCCTACACACAACCTAACCGAGACCCCAAACATACAACCTAACCGAGACCACCACCCCAACACACAACCTAACCGTGACCCTCCCCCCCACACACAACCTAACCGAGACCTCACAGCAAGATACAATTGCAGAAAAACAAAAATAATTTTGTTTTCAAAAATATAAAATCGGAGATCCCAGCAAAACAAACGGAGGTCATCATCATCATCGGCAGTCCCTCGGAATCGAGGAAGACTTACTCCACTCTAAAAGTGATTTCTCAGGTGACTGAACAGTCCAGTACGAGAACCACAGACTCTCTCTCAGATGGGACAGAGAGTCGTTGAGGTAAAAGGTGGGTGGGACTGGTTTGCCACATGCTCATTCCATTGCCTGCACTTGATTTTTGCTTGCTCTCGGCAATGAGACTCAAGGTTCTCAGCGCCCTCCAGGATGCACTTCCTCCACTTAGGGCGTTCATTGGCCAGGGACTACCAGATGTCAGAGGGGATGTTGCACTTTATCAGGGAAGCTTTGAGGGTGTTCTTGTAACGTTTCCTCTGCCCACCTTTGGCTCGTATGCCATGAAGGAGCTCCGAGTAGAGCGCTTGCTTTGGGAGTCTTGTGTCTGGCATGCGGACAATGTGGCCCGCCCAGCGGAGCTGGTCGAGTGTGGTCAGTGCTTCGATGCTGGGGGTGTTAGCCTGGTCGAGGACGCTAACGTTGGTGCATCTGTCCTCCCAGGGGATTTGTAGGATCTTGGGGAGACATCATTGGTGGTATTTCTCCAGCAATTTGAGGTGTCTACTGTTCATGGTCCATGTCTCGGAGCCATACAGGAGGGCGGGTATTACTACAGCCCTGTAGACCATGAGCTTGGTGGTAGGTTTGAGGGCCTGGTCTTCAAACACTCTTTTCCTCAGCCACTGCTCGCTCCAACCCCATTAAATAAACAACGGACTCGTTCTCCACAACCAAAAAACTTTAGCAAACCCACCAAATCCTCACCCCACCCCCGCCCTCCCCACCCATGTAACCAAAACTTAATCCACAAATTCACAAATGTTTAAATGAATAAAATGGGAAGACACAGACTCAGGGACATGCGGCACCACGCTGTGACCAATCATCATTCTGCCCAACAGCAGCAACAAGTCTCCGTTTCCAATAGGCAGGTTCCACAGGATCCTTGAACAGCTTAAACAATAACAATAACCCCCCAATTAATATCCCTAACTTAAAACACCGGTAATAATATTATTAATAAATCCAAATAATACAATTGGCTTACTTACAATTAATTAGTTACCTAACTCCACAAATATCAAATTGAATACAAAGTAAGGAACTAACATCCCACCGAATAACCAATTTTAACTGACAAACCCAACCCCCCCCACCCCACCAAAAAAAATAACCCTTCCTAACCCAACACCTCCCAAAGAGGGACTTTATATAAATACAATCCAATCTTCATCAATGTAATCTCTTGGTTAATCTCAATTTACCATCAATTTAATTATTAATAAAACACTTCCATAAAAGTTCCAAAAGGAACATTACCCCACTGTGCCAAACAACAAAGGCCCTAACCCTAGAAATATAATGGTACACCAGTATCCAGAATAAAATTAGAACAAGGCGTCAGTGTCCAGAACGACACACAAAGCCACAGCAACTCTGATACAGCAAATAATGGACAGGAGAAAACCCAAACAACTAAAACAAGGAAGCTAGAACAGAACGTATATTACCCATATTAACCCCACCCCAGATCAAATCTATATACAGAGCATTGCATCAGTGTCCAGAACGACACATAAAGCACAGTGGTCCAGACACAATAAACAGGGGGCATCAGAGAATTCAATTTACCAAAAAAGAAACTAGAACCTAAAGGATCATAATCTTAATCAAATTAATTCAAAATAATGAAAATAACTAAAGAGGATAAATGAAGGAACAAGGGCAAGAAAGCCTGAGTAGTGAACTCCAGAAAGCGTGAGCCGACCAAAAGTCGCAGTAAGGAATGCAACATTCCAAAGGGGCGATACCCCACTGCCCGAAACACCAACAAGCTCAAAAACACTAACAGATTTGTCAAGTACAATTTTCCCTTCATAAATCCGTGTTGATTCTGCCCAATCCTGTTATTACTTCCGAAGTGCACTGTTACCACGTGCTTAATAATCGATTCTAGCATTTTCTCTACCACGGATTTCATGACTACCAGTACCGCACGGCTTAGATACAGAATAAATCTCACTCCATCCTATCCCAAGCACTACCAGGGTTGAAACAGAGTAAACCACAGTCTACAATATTCCAGGGCACGTACAGCATGGGTTAGATACAGAGTAAAGCTCCCTCTACCCTGCCTCAAATACTCCCAGAACACGTCCAGCACGGGTCAGATACAGAGCAATCCCCACCCACTGACTGCTTAACCAGAAGGCAATGCAGCTCAGCAAGAACAGGGGTGACGGGTGAGCTTGACTTGTTGCGAGTTAGGGCATGGGCAGCCGAGTTTTGGATCAACTCTAGTTTATGTAGGGTAGAATGTGGGAGGAGTGCGTTGAAATAGTCATGTCCAGAGGTAACAAAGGCATGGATGAGGGCTTCAGCAGTGGATGAGCTGAGGCAATAGTGTAGACGGGCGATGTGTCAGAGGTGGAAATAAGCAATCTTCGTTATGCTACAGATATATGGTCACAAACTTATTTCAAGATCAAGTATAACACCAAGGTTGCGAACAGTCTGGTTCAGCATCAGACAGAAGTTGGGGAGAGGGATGGAGTCAGTGGCTAGGGAACGGAGATTGTGACAATGGCAATTACAAATATTGGAATATTTCACAGGCTATCACATGCAAAATGTGCGGATGAGTTCTTTAAATTAAATCGGTTCCAAAACGGCTTAACTGATACAGAAATAACGGATTTCAAATCTTATGCAAGATAGTTCAATAAAGGGGTTGTTCAAAGGATTGCAGCTGAGTGTAAAGTGAGACACTGCAGTCAAGTCTACTGCAACCACAAGTCATGTACTCAAACGGAACAACTTTGAGGTTTGATATGATAGAAGGCGAACTAGGTGAGAAGTGATATAAGTTAGAGTAAGAAAAAGCCCTAAACTGGAACAGTGGGTAACAGAACATCAACTAGTCTCCTCTGATTATGGAGAAATCAAATATTCGACACATTGTGTTTGAAACAAAGCTGATTTATTCAATATTTATGTCGGATATTTATCTCCAGCCCACATATACGGGTTATTGAGATCATCAGAAACAAAGTCTTACTGCCAGAATGAACATGGTTCAGTGACCAATGCAATTCCAGTAAATCATGTTCGTTCAATAACATGGGCTTCCAATGGCGGTATGTTCACCCAGCATTCCCCGCGATAAGAATGTGCCTCACCCAGACTACAGGAGCTCAGTGCGCAGGCGCTGGCCCTGGCTGGGTTTGGAGCATGTGTGATGCATGTAATGGCGGAGAAGACACGTTTCGGACAAGCGCCTCAGGAGAGGAGAGATCAAAGAACGAGTGAGTGCAGAACCGAACACAGGGGAGGAGAGGGGAGCCAGTGAGTGTGGAACTGACCCCAGTCAGAATCACCACACTCAGGGGAGAGGAACCAGTGAGTGTAGAACTGAATTCAGCCAGAGTCTACTTCTTTTGGAGAAGGAAGTGTACCAGTGAGTGTAGATCTGAACCCAGCCAGTATCTGTACATTCTGGGGAGGAGGGGGATGGGAAACCAGTGAGTGTAGACCTAAACCCAGCCTGAATTGGTGGTGAAAACTATGTGTGGAGGAGAAACTGTCCAGAAATGTGCGATGGTTTGGATTTCAGCACAGCAGGAGGGACAATGTGTGGGACAGGGATTTACAGCTTTGGAAGAACGAGAGAGGAAAAAATGTTCCATGGAAACTAGATGTGGCTATTCTGAATTTCTGTCTTGTACTGACAGTGATGAGTTTTGTTATCTCGTTTTACAACGTATTAGGAGGTGAGATTTTCAGACAGGAAGCACAAACCAAACATCGCATCAAGATCTGATAGGGGCAGTTGATTCATCAGGAGCTGAATATCGTTGGCCTTTGAAAGCGGAAGGAGAAATGTTTGTCTGTTCTGTCTGTGGGAAAAGATTTCAATTATCATCCTGACTGGAAAGGTACCAAGACACACACATCCAAGTGAGTATTCCAGTGCACTGACTGTGGAAAGAGCTCTAACCAATTACACAGCCTGAAAAAACATCGCACCATTCAAAGCGCAGAGAAACTGTAAATGTGTTGTGTGAGTGGGCGAGGCTTCAACTGATTGTCGAACCATGGATAGTCACAAGGATACCTGCACCACGGAGAAACCGTGGAAATGCGATGACTGTGAGAAGCTATTCAGATCACCATCTGAGCTGGAAATGCATCGACGCTGTCACACTGGGGAGAGGCCGTTCACCTGCTCTGAGTGTGGGAAGGGATTCACTGCATCATCCGACCTGCTGAAACACCAACGTGTTCACACTGGGGAGAGACCGTTCACCTGCTCTCAGTGTGGGAAGCGATTCACTGAGCAATCCAACCTACTGAAACACCAGCGAGTTCACACTGGGGAGAGGCCGTTCGCCTGCTCAGTGTGGGAAAGGATTCACTCAGTCATCCACCCTGCTGAGACACCAGCGAGTTCACACTGGGGAGAGGCCGTTCACCTGCTCAGTGTGTGGGAAGGGATTCACCCAGTCATCCACCCTGCTGAGACACCAGCGACTCCACAAGTGACTACAGGGGTGGGATTCTGCTGTTATTGCTGCTTTTCATCACATCCCGACTGAACCATGTTCATGTATCATTAAGTTGTTGAGGCCAATTCACTAAATATATTCAAAAAGGAGTTAGATGTAGTCCTTACTACTAGGGGGATCAAGGGGTATGGCGAGCAAGCAAGAATGGGGTACTGAAGTTGCATATTCAGCCATGAACTCATTGAATGGCAGTGCAGGCTAGAAGGGCCGAATGGCCTACTCCTGCACCTATTTTCTATGTTTCTATGTTTCATTCTGACATTTGGGGTTTATTTCTGCCGATGTTAATAACCCTATAACTGGGCTGGACTTTAATATTCTGGATATATTGCTGATTGTGTTCTTGGGGCTGCAGTGTCCACTTAAGAAATGCTGTGTGTTAGCTTTCCCCTTAATTCAGCAACTCTCAACAGAAATTTAGTTTGCAATTAAATTATGAACTTTTACTTTAATTCTAAATTGATCTTTGGTACAAAATCTACAATTGTGTCAAAGTTTCCACTGAATAACATCTCCAATTAAAAAGAGCTTGCTGACAATTCTTACTGACTTGCACATTACACACAGAGGCCCCTCCATTATCCACCAGAAAGAAGGGGAATGGGAATTGGTGGGGAATCAGTGTCCCTAAATGTTGCCCCTCCCGTCTGGTGTAGCAATCCCCTTGGCACGGGAATAGAGACAAGTCCAGACCAAAACTGTGCACAGTACTCCAGGTGTGGTCTTACCATTTGTAGCAGGACTCCCTACTTTTATACTCCATCCCCCTTGCAATAAAGGGCAGCATTCCATTTGCCTTCCTGATTACTTGCTGTACCTGCATGCTAACTTTTTGAGTTTCATATACAAGAACCTCCAGATCCCTCTGTACGACAGCATTTTGTAATTGTCCCCATTTAAATAATTATTTGCTTTTTTATTTATCCTACCAAAAGGGATAACCTGACATTTTACCACATTATAGTCCATCTGCCAGATTTTTGCCCACTCACAGAGCCTATCTATATCACCTTGTAGATTCTTTGTGTCCTCCTCACAACCTATCTTTGTATCATCAGCAAATTTGACTATGTTACACTCGGTCCCTTCAGCCAAGTTATTTATATTAGTTGTAAATAGTTGAGTCCCCAGCACTGATCCCTGCGGCACCCCACTAGTTACAGTTTGCCAAGCTGAATATGATCCATTTATCCTGACTCTCTGTTAGTTTTCTGTTAGTTTGCCAATTCTCTATCCATGCTGATATATTACCCCCAACCCCGTGAACTCTTAGTTTGTGAAGTAACCTTTTGTGTGGCACCATATGGAATGTTTTCTGGAAATCCAAATATGTGACATCAACTGGTTCTCCTTTATCCACTTTGCTTGTTACATCCTCAAATAATTGCAGGAAATTTGTCAAACATGATTTCCCTTTCATGAAACCATGCTGACTCTGCTTGACTGCAATATGATTTGCTAAATGTCCTGCTACTACTTCCTTAATGATGGACTCCAGTATTTTCCCAATGACAGATGGTAGGCTAACTGGTCTATAGTTTCCTGCTTTCTGTCTCCCTCGTTTCTTAATTAGGGATGTACATTTGCGGTTTTCCAGTCTGTTGGGATCTCTCCAGAATTCAGGGAATTTTGGTAGATCACAACCGATGCATCCACTATCTCTGCAGCCACTTCTTTAAAGACCCTAGGATGCATGTCATCATGTCCAGGAGACTTGTCCACCTTTAATCCCATTAGTTTGATTAGTACTTAATCTCTAGTGACAGTGACTGTTTTAAGTTAACCCCCTCCCCCGCATTAGCTCCTTGATTATCAACTGTTGGGATGTTTTTAGTATCCTCTACCGTGAAGACCGATACAAAATATTTGTTCAAACATTTCCGTGTTTCCCATTATTAATTCTCCAGTCTCATCTTCTAAGGGACCAATGTTTATTTTAGCAACTTGTTTCCATTTTATATTCCTGTAGAAGCTCTTACTGTCTGTTTTTATATTTCTTGTTAGTTTGCTCTCATCTGCTATCTTCTCTGTCTTTATCATTTTTTAGTCGTCCTTTGCTGGTTTCTAAAAATTTCCCAATCCTCTGGCCTTCCATTGTCCTTCACAACATTGTATGCCTTTTTTCAATTTGGCACCATCCTTTACTTCCTTAGATAGCTAGGGATGGTTCATCCTTCTCTTAGCATCTTTATTTCTCACTTGAATAAATCTTTGCTGAGAGTTATGTAATATCTCCTTAAATGTTTGCCATTGTGTTTCTACAGTCTTACCCTTGAACATATTTTCCCAATCCACTTGGTGTCAGTGACAAGTGTCGATTTATATCACATGGGAGGAGATTGGTGTCAGTGACAGTGGGGTTGGTTCAACCTTCTTTGACCTGACCAAGGCCTTTGACACTGTTAAACGTGAGGGATTATGGAGTGTAATCTACAAATTCAGCTGTCCATATGCCCGATAGGAGACTCCCAAAGCAAAAGCTCTACTCGGAGCTTCGACACAGCAGGGACAATGGGTGGGCGGGGCTTCAGGATATCTGTCAGTTTGATTGGACACATGTTTGTGCCCAGGTCAGTGGCCCCTGAAAGGGAACCTTGTGCTGATTGTTGTCTGGTGTTCCTGGGCCAGCCCGGGCTCACCGTATTGGGAAAACCTGGGCTCACCCTATTGGGTCAACCCGGGCTCACCCTATTGGGTCAACCCGGGCTCACCCTATTGGGTCAACCCGGGCTCACCCTATTGGGTCAACCTGGGCTCACCCTATTGGGTCAACCCGGGCTCACCCTATTGGGTCAACCCGGGCTCACCCTATTGGGTCAACCCGGGCTCACCCTATTGGGTCAACCCGGGCTCACCCTATTGGGTCAACCCGGGCTCACCCTATTGGGTCAGCCCGAGCTCACCCTGTTGGGCCAGCCCGGGCTCACCCTGTTGGGCCAGCTCAGGCTCACTCTATTGGGCCAATCTGGGCTCACCCTATTGGCCCAGCACAAAAGGCCCATTATCCAGCAGAGAAAATTAGCAGCTCATTGATTTTATTGTCACTCTGTGCACAGCGGGTGCAGAACTGAACCCAACCTTGTAAACTGGAAATGCATTGTCACAGTCACACCGAGGAGAGGCTGTTCACCTGCTCTGAGTGTGAAATGGGATTCACTACGTCATCTGACCTGCTGAGACAGCAGCGAGTTCACAAGTGACTGCAGGTGTTGGACTCTATTCTTATTGCTGCTATTAATCGCATCCTGACTGAATCATGTTCATTCTGTCAGTTGGTGTTTGTTTCTACTGATGTCAATAACCTCTATAACTGGGCTGGAGTTTAATGTTTTGATATTTCAAATAACACTGTGTGTTGATATCTGATGACTCCAAAATGAGTGGAGATTAATTGATGTCCTGTAACTGACTGTTCCATTTTTGGTCTTTTCTCCTTTCTAACTCTGGATTATTTTAGTCCTTATATCTTCAGTTGCTCTCAGGGGCAAGTCCCAGTTTCCCATACCTTCCAGAGTTGATCTCCTAGTCTTGGTATCCAGGGAAGGTGTTGGTAACACGCCCAGGATCACAAAACATAAAACCCAGTCTGTTAATCACCTTCAGATACTGGACTTAGCGTGTGCCCCACAGCATCTCTCTCACCTTCGATGTGTGAATGGAGCATCACTCCTCCAAACCTGGTTTCAATTTAAATTTTAATCCACTCAGCAAACATATTTTTAAAAGATGTAGGTGTAAACCAATCACATCAAATAATTGGCAAAGATTTAGAGTCAATGAGATGAATAAGTAAATACATTATGGTCCAATAACCCAGCTCGATATTCACAGGAGAAAGTCTGTTATCTAACTCCTCGAATGTCAGTTGGTGAGATGAGCGACTGAATCACTTTCCATGCACAACAGCATCCATTCCCACTGTCCCCACATTTACAGTGTTGAGTCAGGTGGGTGCACGAGTCTCACAGGCTGAACGATTGGTTGAAGGTGTATCCACACACAGAGCATGTGTCCTGTTTCTCCCCGCTGTGATTGGTGTTTTTACAAAGGCTGATGATAAGATGGTCCTGATCAATCCGGGAATCTGTCAAATCTTGACGCAATGTATGGATTGAGTTTCCCTGCTGCAGATCCTCCCCTTCTAATACCCTGCAAATAAATGGTGCTTACAAAAGTTATTACTTTAAGTACAAGATAGAAATTCAGAACAGACAATTCTAGATTCGATAGAACATTCTGTGCCCCCTAAGCTGTAAATTCCTTATTCTAGACAGTCTCCCTCAAACCTCACTGTCTAAAATCAACAGTCATTTCAGCATCTGAGATTTTTTATCTCCAGAAAGTGCTGAATTTGGCTGGGTGCAATTCCACAGACATTAGTTAACCTCTAGTGCCTCACCGTCAGTCGACTCAGTGAGTACCAGCAGGATTTCCACTGTGATAGACAATACAGCCTGAAATCTTGTCCTGTAATGGTGTGTGTGTGTGTGTGTGTGGGGGGGGGGGGGTTGCTGTGTGTGGTGGGGTGTGTGTGTGGGGTGTATGTGTATATCCATGTGTGTGAGGGTGCGTGTGTGAGTGTGGGGGGGTGTGTGTATGGGGGATGTGAGTGTAGTGTGGGTGGGTGTGTGTGGCGGGGTGTGTGTGAGTATGGGGGTGTGTGTGTATGAGCAGGGTGGGTGTGTGTGTGGGGGGGCTGGGGGTGTGTGTGGCGGGATGTGTGTGTGTGGGGGGTGGGGTCGGGGTGGATAGGTATGTGTGGGGGGGTGGGGTGGGGGTGTATAGGTGTGTGTGTCGGGGATGTGTATGGAGGTGTGTGTGGGTGCGTGTGTGTGTGTGGGGTGGGGGTGTGTGGAGGGGTGTATGTGGGGAGTGTGTATGTGTGTGGGGCGTGTGTGTGTGTGGGGGAGTGGGTGTGGGGGATGTAATTTGTGGGTATGTGTGTGGGGGGAGGTTGTGTGTGTAATGATGTGTGGGGGGTGGGGTGTGTGTATGTGGGGGGTGTGTGTGTGGTGTATCTGTGTGAGGGGTGGGTGTGTGTGTGGGTGTGGAGGGGGGGTGTAATGTGTGTGGGAGGGGGTGGGTGGGGTGTGTGTGGGGGGTGGGTGTGGTGAAATTCCACAGACATTAGTTAACCTCTAGTGCCTCGCTGTCAGTCGACTCAGTGAGTGCCGGCAGGATTTCCACTGTGGTAGGCATCACAGCCTCAAATCCTGCCCTCAAATGACATCCACACACTTCCCAGTTGAGGTCACTGGGTCGGTACGAAGAGCAGGGCTACTGGCTGATTTTCACTCGTATTAGTCCAGTGGTACTGAGGATAATTAGAACCCCTGAACTGCTGCCTTGGCTGAGATCAACTAACAGCCCAGATCACGGATCGAACTTGGGACCTTACCAGTCAGTATTGCAGTGTTCTAAAATTTGGGGGGTTTGGGAAGAATGAGAACAGAATATTTTGAAACAAATTTGACTCCACCTTTAACCGAAACCTTCTTCACACTGCACAATTCTGAAATCTTTCCAAATTCTGCAGCAAGTTAAATGGATCATCGAAAACAGTGAGACATTTTAGAAAGGCTCAAGTCACCGAAATAGGCAGCTTTACAATCACTGCACAGTCCATTTTGTTTCCAATGTAATTGCAGAATGTTTAATACCTTTACCATTTATTGATAACCCATTGTCTTGTATAGAAAGTGATGTCACTCTGACCATTCTGTTACCAAGGTGACCATGTCTGTCCACAGTATTCAGTGGGAAAGGGGATTAAATCCCCAATATAATGAGCAGTCCCCCAGTCTCTGCGCTTTATTGTCCAGTGATCATCTCACCATCGCACAGAAGCTCCTGAGATTTATCCCCAGTGTATGATGATTGGTGCCAGTGATGGTAAAAGTGAAACTATATCTATACCTGCCGTGAGGTTAATAAATCTCTCATTCTCTCACTGGTTATGTCCTTCGTTTGGGAAGGAATGAAACACTTGCAACTATCCAGCGAAATTTGGACTATTTCGCTCTACAGTCTTCCGTTTTCTGACTGTTACTTTCACTGTTTCCTCCCCAACGATTTCCAATATTTGTGGATGTTGTTTAGTGCCGCAGTAACTAAAACATGGTCGAGGTTCAAAAAACTGAGACTGGGTCTAGTGCAGAATAAACAGAGACAGGGTCTAGTGCAGTATAAACAGAGACAGGGTCAAGTGTAATATAAACAGAGACAGGGTCTCTGTAACTGGTGGTTTATACAGTGCAGGAGGTGAATATCTGACTGTGTGTGTCTTGTAGTGTTACTGTAACTGGGGGTTTATACAGTGCAGGAGGTGAATATCTGACCGTGTGGGTCTTGTAGTGTTACTGTAACTGGGGGTTTATACAGTGCAGGAGGTGAATATCTGACCATGTGGGTTTGGTTGAGGTGCCCAGTATACCGACTGCACTTGCTCAACATGGGTCGGAATCTAAGTAAATTATCCACAGACTGGGATAGATTTTCAGGAGAGAGCACGAAGTCTGAATCCCGCCTTTAAAACCCAACTCTTAATGCGGCGACAGGTGGGATACTATTTGGAATATTTTAAAGTGAACAGAGCTGTAATTCTGGGTCATTCCTGTATACAAATTAAAAGGGTAAAATTCTGCATGGTTCAATGCGTTCACTTAAACTGAAAATGTTTTAGCCTCATTTCTGATCAGGAAATTCGCAGTTTGATTGCAGGAGATTCAATATGTTAAATTAGATCTGGAACAATTATAATCCATAGACCAGTAACCAGCCTTTCACAGATACTGTGGGTGGCTCTGAAAAGAGCCTTTGGGTTATTAGATTAAATTTTGTCCGCTTTATTTGCTCTTGGACTAAGTGGTGGTTTTCTTGGGCAGCAGCACAGCCTGGATATTAGGCAGCACTCCGTCCTGAGCGATGGTCACCTTTCCCAGCAGCTTGTTGAGCTCCTCGTCGTTGCGGATGGCCAGCTGCAGGTGTCTGGGGATGATGCTGGTCTTCTTGTTGTCACGGGCCGCGTTGCCGGCCAGCTCCAGGATTTCAGTGGTCAGATACTCGAGCACAACAGCAATGTAGACCGGGGCTCCGGCACCCACACGCTGAGCGTAGTTCCCCTTCCGCAGGAGTCTGTGAACACGGCCCACAGGGAACTGCAGTCCGGCCCGGGAGGAGCGAGATTTGGCCTTGGCCCGAGCTTTTCCGCCGGTTTTTCCTCTTCCAGACATTTCCACAATCCACAAGTTCAGAGAAATAATGAGAAACTCCTCCCACATCTGCCCTTCTTATACATCCTGGAGGGATGTAGGGAGCGAACACCCTCTGTTTAGCCCGCCAATGAAAAGAGGGCGAAAATTATTGTTAACAGTCCGATCTTTGACGGATTTTCAATTTCAAAAAGCCCGCCAATAATTTTTACAAGTGCGGATTATATTAATAAATTCATCATTAGTCAAAGAGTTTTAATTCCTTTTGTCTTATTCTATATTACCTTGCAAATTCCAGGATGTTACAATCAGGATTAAATTCGGGTTCAGTTTCAAATAGTATGTAATGGGCTGGAATTTTCCGTAACGGGACACATTCCAGCTCAATCTTTGTACAATTTGGGAATCACAGATGGTGGATCGATCCTCCGCACAGGCGATAGTGAGACCAGAACTGGGAGTCCTTCTGTGAGAAAAGAGGGACAGAGTGTTCAAACTGCCCCCGTTCTGGTCTCTGTAAGAACTCCCATTCTGGCTTGTTACACACGGAGTCTCGGTTAATAAGCAGATTGACCCCGAACTACAATTTTATTTTAAACTATAAAGAGAGAGAATGAGGTGACTAAAGTTTGAGTCTCACCCCCTAAAACAAGATCATAATTCGTCGGCAGGCGACCAGGGACAGTGTGTGTAGTTTATTGGGAGGGAAATTCATCAGCGAAGCTAAGGTTGAACTGGACAGTAAAACCGCTTATCTGAGAATTCAAATCTAAATCTACAGCTGGATCTTTAAAGGTTGTCAAACACATTTGCTCAGGAAATAACTACAGAAAATTGAGTTTAAAGGATGACGCGTTTGTGCAGCTCTTTCAACGATGTTGTGGGTGGCTCTTAAAAGAGCCGTTGTGTTTGGGGTTTGTTCGGTCAGGACAGCGTGGAGTTTTACTTGGAGCTGGTGTACTTGGTCACCGCCTTTGTCCCTTCCGACACGGGGTGCTTGGCCAGCTCCCCGGGCAGCAGCAGGCGCACAGCGGTCTGGATCTCCCGGGAGCTGATGGTGCGGCGCTTGTTGTAATGGGCCAGGCGGGAAGCCTCACCCGCGATCTGCTCGAAAATATCGTTCACAAACGAGTTCATGATGCCCATGGCCTTGGAGGAGATGCTGGTGTCAGGGTGAACATCACTTTGTAGATGTAGATGGAGTAACTCTCCTTCCTCAACTTTCTACGCTTCTTGCCGCCCTTCGGTGGTGTTTTCTTGATTACTTTCTTGGCAATTTGTTTCTTTTCCTCAGGCATCGTCTTGTTCAGTCAGGCACAATTATGAAGGAAACTCAGCTCGGAGCTCGCATTATATAGGCAGCCCCCACACTCCGCCCACAGCCCGATGCTAATGAGGGATGGGTGAAGGCAATGACTGTGATTGGTTCGTTGGCTGCATTGTCAATTTCTATTGTTCTGTATCTCTCTGATTGGGTGTTTAAAGAGACCAATCAAATTTATTGCTCGCCACAATCTCAAATTCGAAGTCATCAATTACATCCCCTCCCGATTTATACTCTGTTCTTTATGTTTCTATTCTGCTCTTAGGCAAAAATGGTTACTGACGGCGGTCTTGTGAGGAAGGTTCATTCACGTGTTTTCCTATATATATATATATTCAATAATCTGAACAGCAAAATCGCTGTCTATCTAGATTTCTACATGTTCGAGAGACATTAACCGGTTTATAACTGAGATTGCCTGAGGGTCACTTCTGATCAGGACCTGGGAGTCCTTCTTTGAGGGCAAGAGACCCTCACTGACCTTCCGCTCACCGTTTAATTCAACACCTTTCTTATCGGTCACTGCTGTAACAACATTAGCTGTTTCTGTATTACCTTCACCTGAAATATGCCGTACCTTCTGTGCCGTAAAGGGCCTATTTCCCTTAGCACAAAGGGCATAAATTTAAAGTAATTGGTAGAAGGTTTAGAGGGGAAATGTCTTCACGCGGAGGGTGGTGGGGTCTGGAACTCACTGCCTGAAAGGGTGGTAGAGGCAGAATCCCTCACCACATTTAAAACTACTTGGATGTGCACTTGAAGTGCCGTAACCTGCAGGGTTACGGACCTAGAGCTGGAAAGTGGGATTCCGCTGGATAGCCTCTTGTTGGCCGGCGCGGACACGATGGGCCGAAGTGGCCTCCTTCCGTGCTGTAAGGGTTGACAGTGGATGGGCAATGGCTGACATTTAGAGACCGCATGGATGAGCTACAATTGTACATTCCTGTCTGGCGTAAAAATAAAAAAGGGAAGGTGGCTCAACTGTGGCTATCAAGGGAAATCAGGGATAGTATTAAAGCCAAGGAAGTGGCATACAAATTGGCCAGAAATAGCAGCGAACCCGGTGATTGGGAGAAATTTAGAACTCAGCAGAGGAAGACAAAGGGTTTGATTCGGGCAGGGAAAATAGAGGACGAGAGGAAGCTTGCAGGGAACATTAAAATGGACTGCAAAAGCTTCGATAGATATGTAAAGAGAAAAAGGTTAGTAAAGACAAATGTAGGTCCCCTGCAGTCAGAATCAGGGGAAGTCATAACTGGGAACAAAGAAATGGCAGACAGATTGAACAGATACTTTGATTCGGTATTCACTAAGGAGGACACAAACAACCTTCCGGATATAAGAGAGGTCAGAGGGTCTAGTAAGGAAGAAGAACTGAGAGAAATCCTTATTAGTCGGGAAATTGTGTTGGGGAAATTGATGGGATTGAAGGCCGATAAATCCCCAGGGCCTGATGGTCTGCATCCCAGAGTACTTAAGGAGGTGGCCTTGGAAATAACAGGTGCATTGACAGTCATTTTCCAACATTCCATAGACACTGGATCAGTTCCTATGGAGTGATGGGTAGCCAATGTAACCCCACTTTTAAAAAAAAGGGAGAGAAAACAGGGAATTATAGACCAGACAGCCTGACATCAGTAGTGGGTAAAATGATGGAATCAATTATTAAGGATGTCATAGCAGCGCATTTGGAAAGAGGTGACATGATAGGTCCAAGTCAGCATGGATTTGTGAAAGGGAAAGCATGCTTGACAAATCTTCTGGAATTTTTTGAGGATGTTTCCAGTAGAGTGGACAAGGGAGAACCAGTTGATGTGGTGTATTTGGACTTTCAGAAGGCTTTCGACAAGGTCCCACACAAGAGATTAATGAGCAAAGTTAAAGCACATGGGATTGGGGGTAATGTGTTGACGTGGATTGAGAACTGGTTGCCAGTTTTGGTCACCTTACTTAAGGAAGGATATACTAGCTTTGGAGGAGGTACAGAGACGATTCACTAGGCTGATTCCGGAGATGAGGGGGTTACCTTATGATGATAGATTGAGTAGACTGGGTCTTTACTCGTTGGAGTTCAGAAGGATGAGGGGTGATCTTATAGAAACATTTAAAATAATGAAAGGGATAGACAAGATAGACAAGATGGGTCGGGGAGAATAGAACTAGGGGGCACAGCCTCAAAATACAGGGGAGCCAATTTAAAACCGAGTTGAGAAGGAATTTCTTCTCCCAGAGGATTGTGAATCTGTGAAATTCTCTGCCCAAGGAAGCAGTTGAGGCTAGCTCATTGAATGTATTCAAATCACAGATAGATAGATTTTTAACCAATAAGGGAATTAAGGGTAATGGGGAGCGGGCGGGTAAGTGGAGCTGAGTCCACGGCCAGATCGGCCATGATCTTATTGAATGGCGGAGCAGGCTCGAGGTGCTCGATGGCCTACTTCTGTTCCTAACTCTTATGACAGGAAGCAAAGAGTAGGAGTAATAGGGTACTTTTCAGAATGGCAGGCAGTGACTAGTGGAGTACCGCAAGGTTCTGTGCTGGGGCCCCAGCTGTTTACATTGTACATTAATGATTTAGACAAGGGGATTAAATGTAGTATCTCCAAATTTGCGGATGACACTAAGTTGGGTGGCAGTGTGAGCTGTGAGGAGGATGCTATGAGGCTGCAGAGTGACTTGGATAGGTCAGGTGAGTGGGCAAATGCTTGGCAGATGAAGTATAATGTGGATAAATATGAGGTCATCCACTTTGGTTGTAAAAATAGAGATACAGACTATTATCTGAATGGTGACAGATTAGGAAAAGGGGAGGTGCAACGAGACCTGGGTGTCATGGTACATCAGTCATTGAAGGTTGGTGTGCAGGTACAGCAGGCGGTTAAGAAGGCAAATGGCATGTTGGCCTTCATAGCGAGGGGATTTGAGTACAGGGGCAGGGAGTTGTTACTACAGTTGTACAGGGCCTTGGTGAGGCCACACCTGGAGTACAGTGTACAATTTTGGTCTCCTAACGTGAGGAAGGACATTCTTGCTATTGAAGGAGTGCAGCGAAGGTTCATCAGACTGATTCTCGGGATGGCGGGACTGACATATCAAGAAAGACTGGATCAACTGGGCTTGTATTCACTGGAGTTCAGAAGAATGAGAGGGGATCTCATAGAAACGTTTAAAATTCTGATGTGTTTAGGCAGGTTAGATGCAGGAAGAATGTTCCAAATGTTGGGGAAGTCCAGAACCAGGGGTCACCGTCTAAGGATAAGGGGTAAGCCATTTAGGACTGAGATGAGGAGAAACTTCTTCACTCAGAGTTGTTAACCTGTGGAATTCTCTACCGCAGAGAGTTGTTGAAGCCAGTTCATTGGATATATTCAAGAGGGAGTTAGATATGGCCCTTACGGCTAAAGGGATCAAGGGGTATGGAGAGAAAGCAGGAAAGGGGTACGGAGGTGAATAATCAGCCATGATCTTATTGAATGGTGGTGAAGGCTCGAAGGGCCGAATGGCCTACTCCTGCACCTAATTTCTATGTTTCTATCCCGCTCTCTCCAGTGGTTTTCGGGTCTTTATCTCCTGGTGCTGATTCGGGCCCAAAATCGACGTAAATCGATCAGAAAAATGAGAGGGGATCTCATAGAAACGTTTAAAATTCTGATGTGTTTAGACAGGTTAGATGCAGGAAGAATGTTCCAAATGTTGGGGAAGTCCAGAACCAGGGGTCACCATCTAAGGATAAGGGGTAAGCCATTTAGGACTGAGATGAGGAGAAACTTCTTCACCCAGAGTTGTGAACCTGTGGAATTCTCTACCACAGAAAGTTGTTGAGGCCAATTCATTAAATATATTCAAAAAGGAGTTAGATGTAGTCCTTACTGCTAGGGGGATCATGGGGTATGGCGAGAAAGCGGGAATGGGGTACTGAAGTTGCATGTTCAGCCAGGAACTCATTGAATGGCGGTGCAGGCTCGAAGGGCCGAATAGCCTACTCCTGCACCTATTTTCTATGTTTCTATGTAAGCTTCGTTGATAAATGTCTATAATTCGCAGACTTGAAAGGATATTCCGTTCATCGTGCATATGCTGATTTAAAACATAGACCTTGGCGAAAAATATATATCTATACAGAACAACATGTAAATCAACTATCTCTCCCTCCCTCGCCCTCCTGTGAGGCGGTGGGTGGCTCTTAGAAGAGCCTTTGCTTTTTGCTTGGGGGAAGAGGGTTGCGTTGAATCCATAGAATGCGGCCCAGCCGTTTCAGAGCGTACACCACATCCATGGCAGTGACCATCTTGCGATTGGCTGCTCAGTGTAGGTCTGAACTGACCGGCTCAGGAGAGAAATACACAGCCCGGAAGCGGCCGGATCTCCCGAGAACAGAACCAGCATTCAAACTATCTCAAACCAGACCAGAATTAAACTAGGCCCTTTTAATAACCGCCGACTCTCTTCATACAGCTTTCATTGACAGACTAAAAAATATTTAGGGAACCGGTTGCGGTATTTATACAATTTTTGAGTCTTTAACAACTGTAGTTCAATTATTCGCTGCTAACTAGAAGAGCGTTTGTGTGAGTAGAGAACCGTAATGCAGAGACAGGTAACTGAAAACTCCCGCATACAGGTCTGAAATAGGCCAATTTATCGGTACATTACCTCAAGGTCTCCATTCAGACAGTAAGCAGCCTTTCACAGATACTGTGGGTGGCTCTGAAAAGAGCCTTTGGGTTATTAGATTAAATCTGTCCGCTTTACTTGCTCTTGGATGAAGTGGTGGTTTTCTTGGGTAGCAGCACAGCCTGGATATTAGGCAGCACTCCGCCCTGAGCGATGGTCACCTTTCCCAGCAGCTTGTTGAGCTCCTCGTCGTTGCGGATGGCCAGCTGCAGGTGTCTGGGGATGATGCGGGTCTTCTTGTTGTCGCGGGCCGCGTTGCCGGCCAGCTCCAGGATTTCAGCGGTCAGATACTCGAGCACAGCAGCCATGTAGACCGGGGCTCCGGCACCCACACGCTGAGCGTAGTTCCCCTTCCGCAGGAGCCTGTGAACACGGCCCACAGGGAACTGCAGTCCGGCCCGGGAGGAGCGAGACTTGGCCTTGGCCCGAGCTTTTCCGCTAGTTTTCCCTCTTCCAGACATTTGCACAATCCACAGGCTCAGAGAAAGAATGAG
The DNA here is from genome assembly GCF_044704955.1 of Pristiophorus japonicus. NCBI lineage: Eukaryota > Metazoa > Chordata > Chondrichthyes > Pristiophoridae > Pristiophorus > Pristiophorus japonicus. The sequence goes on from NW_027254047.1 coordinate 364,169, forward strand.
AAGCTCCTCCCACATCTGCCCTTCTTATAGCTTCTGGAGGGATTCAGGGAGTGAAGTTGTAATTGGTCACTCTCTAGTGAATTTCATTGGTCGTTTCCGATGACCAATCACAGCCTGCTTAGTCCACCAATGAAAGGAGGGCGGAAATTACTGGTTCTCAACAGTCAGAAGCGAACGATTTTTTAAATTAAAAAATCCCGCCAATAATTGTTAAAATTGTGAATTATACTAGTAACTTCACCATTAGCAAATACTTCAAAACACTGTTTACTTTTATCTTATTCCATATTTCCCTTGCAAATTCCAGGCTGCTACAATCAGGATTACATTCGGCTTCAGTTTCAAACTGTCTGTAACGGGCGGGACTCAGTCCCCACTGATTCTGTAATGGGACACATTCCAGCTCATCTTTGTAAAAAAGTGAACTTCTTTTCACAGGAACTGCTGTGGAAGTGAGACCAGAACTGGGCGTTCTTCTGTGAAGAGAGATAGTGTGTTCAAACTGCTCCCGTTCTGGTCTCCAAGAACTCCCATTCTGGGTTATTACACCGAGGGAAGTCGCAGGTTAATAACGGACTGAGCCGCAACGGAATAAAAAAAAAAGTGAAAAGGGCTTGAGTGAGAATGTATGACTGAAATCGGAGTTTCCCCGCCCCCCAAAATAAGCCCTTTGTCAGCAGGCGCTGTGAATGAACGGGTCTGAGAGTAAAGGGAAAGCGACCAGGGACCGTGTTTGTAGTTTACTCACTGCGGGAAATTCCAGCGACGCCAAGGTCAAACCAGACAGTGAAGCTGCTTGAGAATTCAAAACTGAATCTATAACTAGTACTGCAAAGGTTCTCACACACACTCGTTCGGGAAATAATTACAGTAAATTCAGTATAAAGGGTTTGTGCAGCTCTTTCAATGATGTTGTGGATGGCTCTTAAAAGAGCCGTTGTGTTTGGGGTTTGTTCTGTCAGGACAGCGTGGAGTTTTATTTGGAGCTGGTGTACTTGGTCACCGCCTTTGTCCCTTCCGACACGGCGTGCTTGGCCAGCTCCCCGGGCAGCAGCAGGCGCACGGCGGTCTGGATCTCCCGGGAGCTGATGGTGCAGCGCTTGTTGTAATGGGCCAGGCGGGAAGCCTCACCCGCGATGCGCTCGAAAATATCGTTCACAAACGAGTTCATGATGCCCATGGCCTTGGAGGAGATGCCGGTGTCGGGGTGAACCTGCTTCATCACTTTGTAGATGTAGATGGAGTAACTCTCCTTCCTCGACTTTCTGCGCTTCTTGCCGCCCTTCGGTGGTGTTTTCTTGATTACTTTCTTGGCGCCTTTCTTTGAAGCTGGTTTCTTTTCCTCAGGCATCGTCTTGTTCAGTCAGGCACAGATCTGAAGGGAGCTCTGCTCCGGGCTCGTATTATATAGGCAGCCCCCACACTCCGCCCACAGCCCTATGCTAATGAGGGATGGGTAAAGGCAATGAATGTGATTGGTTCATTGGTCGCGTTGTCAATTTCCATTGTTCCATATGTCTCTGATTGGTCTCTTTAAACATCCAATCAGATTTATTGCTCGCCACAATCTCAAATTCTTGTATGAGGTCATCAGTTACATCCCCTCCCGATTTATACTCTGTTCTTTATGTTTCTATTCTGCTCTCAGGCAAACATGGTTACTGACGGCGGTCTTGTGAGGAAGGTTCATTCACGTGTTTTCCTATATATATATATTCAATAATCTGAACAGCAAACTCGCTGCTGTCTTTGTCGGTCTAGATGTCTACATGTTCCAGACATTGACCTGTTTATATCCGAGATTGCCTGAGGGTCACTTCTGATCAGGACTTGGGAATCCTTCTGTGAGGGCAAGAGACCCTCACTGTCCTCCCACCGGTTAATTCAACACCTTTCTTATCGGTCACTGCTGTAACTACATTAGTTGTTTCAGTATTACCTTCACCTGGAATATGCCGTAAATGTCTATGATTCGAAGACTAAAAGGACATTGCGTCCATCGTGCATATGCTGATTTAATAAACCTAACGCCACAATACAGATCTTGGCGAAAAACATATCTATGCTGAACAAAATGTAAATCAACTGTCTCGCCCCCGCCCCGTTCCCAAGTTACTGCTCTCTCTGTGAGGCGGTGGGCGGCTCTGAGAAGAGCCTTTATGTTGTGTTGGGGGGAAAGGGTCGAGTTGTTCAGCCACCGAATCCACAGAGAGCGCGGCCCTGCCGTTTCAGAGCGTACTCCACATCCATGGCAGTGACCGTCTTGCGCTTGGCGTGCTCAGTGTAGGTGACCACATCCTCCAGGAAAACCTTCAGCACCCCGCGGGTCTCCTCGTAGATCAGGCCCGAGATCCGCTTGACACCGCCACAGCAAGCCAGGCGGCGGATGGCTGGTTTTGTGATGCCCTGGATGTTATCACGGAGCACTTTACAGTGCAGTTTGGCCCCGCCTTTACCCTGTCCTTTGCCTCCTTTACCTTGGCCAGACATGATGATTCTTCACTCAAATCGCCGCTGAATGTTAATCTCTCGCCTTACCCATAGTCTGTTGAGACTACCAATGAAACGAGGGCGGAAATTCCTGTCAACAGTCAGACCTCGAACCATTTTTAATTTCAAAAACCCCAATAATTTTTTTAAGTGCGGATTATGTTAATAAATTCACCATTAGCCAAAGGTTTACAAACAGGTTTTACTTCCTTTTATTTTATTCCATATTTCCCTTGCAAATTCCAGGCTGTTACAATCAGGATTAAATTCACGTTCACTTTCAAACTGTTTGTAACGGACAGCAATCAATCCCCACTGACTCTGTAACAGGGACACATTCCAGCTCAAACTGTGTAAAAGTTGGGAATCACAGATCATGGATCGATCCTCCGCACAGCCGGGAGTGAGACCAGAACTGGGGGTCCTTCTGTGAAAAGATAAGAGGGACAGAGTGTTCACACTGTTCCCGTTCTGGTCTCTGTCCGAACTCCCATTCTGGGTTGTTACACTGCGGGGAGTCCCGGGTTAATAAACGGATTGACCCACAATAGGAATTGAAAAATAAACTTGAAAAGGGCTTGCGAGAGAATGAGGTGACTGAAATCTGAGTCTCATCCCCTAAACAAGCTCTTAATTCTTCGGCAGGCACTGTAAATGGGAAAGAGCGAGAGGAACTGTGTTTGCAGCTTGAATGGCGGGAAATTCAACAGCGGCTCAACATCGAACCGGTCAGTGAAGCTGCTTATGAGAATTCAAAAGTAAATCCACAGCTGGAACTGCAAAGGTTCTCAAACACATTTGTTTAGGAAATAATTACAGTAAATAATTACAGTAAATTGAGTCTAAAGGGTGATGCTTGTGCAGCTCTTTCAGCGAGGTTGTGGGCGGCTCTTAAAAGAGCCGTTGTGTTTGGGGTGTTGTGTCAGGACAGCGTGGAGTTTTACTTGGAGCTGGTGTACTCGGTCACCGCCTTTGTCCCTTCCGACACGGCGTGCTTGGCCAGCTCCCCGGGTGTGGATATGTGAACTGGATATATGAAAATAAAGACAGTGAAGTGAACTGAATATATGAAAATGTATAAGCCATGGAAAAATAACTAAGAGAATGTCAGATTGCAAATATTACAACATCAGCACAATTAGCAGAATTGCAAGGTCTCAGTTACTAGTCACGCCAGTAAAATTGTAACATTTAGAAACAATGCCTGAGCTTTAGTAAAAACAGCTCATATAGATGTCGCCTCATGAGTGGACAAAGGAAAGGAGGGATCAAAAGGGATAGGCTGAACTAGGATGTCACTCTAATTGTATCTTGTTATCTTGTACCAAAAAATGTATAACTGTGTGCCTTCACAATGAAAATTACTTGTCCGTAGGAAGTGTGTACGCTCTATCAAGAGAGTATTCCTTCTGTCTGATAAGTCTCGACCGGTGAGAGAAATAAAGACTGCTTTGTTACAAGCTCCTTTGGTGTTCGCCTCAGTGTATTCACTGAAACAGATTGAAGGAAAAGAATCTAGAAATCAACATTTGGTGTCAGAAGTGTGATCTCAACGGACGACTGCCGAAAACTTGCGAATTAAGAGCCAGACTAGCCTTGGACGAGACGAGGGGAAAGTGGCCACTGGAGTGAGTATGATTTCAATACTGCTCCAGTTTCCCCCGGTTTCAAAAGTCTGAGGAAAGTTTAGCCATTCGCTGGTTCTCAGGTCGTGTCTGAACGAGATCCAGGTTAATCTGGCGAATACCTTCTAAACTTAGTAAATAAGTGTCCAAGTCAGGTGTGACGTCGACCTTGTATATCACTTGGCCCGTCCAGGCACTGATTGGATTTAAACTGCGCGGTGACGTGAAAGCAAATGGCATGTTGGCCTTCATAGAGAGGGGATTGGAGTACAGGGGCAGGGAGGTGTTGCTACAGTTGTACAGGGCCTTGGTGAGGCCACACCTGGAGTATTGTGTACAGTTTTGGTCTCCTAACTTGAGGAAGGACATTCTTGCTATTGAGGGAGGCAGCGAAGATTCACCAGACTGATTCCCGGGATGGTGGGACTGACCTATCAAGAAAGACTGGATCAACTGGGCTTGTATTCACTGGAGTTAGGAAGAATGAGAGGGGACCTCATAGAAACGTTTAAAATTCTGACGGGTTTAGACAGGTTAGATGCAGGAAGAATGTTCCCAATGTTGGGGAAGTCCAGAACCAGGGGTCACAGTCTAAGGATAAGGGGTAAGCCATTTAGGACCGAGATGAGGAAAAACTTCTTCACCCAGAGAGTGGTGAACCTGTGGAATTCTCTACCACAGAAAGTAGTTGAGGCCAATTCACTAAATATATTCAAAAGGGAGTTAGATGAAGTCCTTACTACTCGGGGGATCAAGGGGTATGGCGAGAAAGCAGGAAGGGGGTACTGAAGTTGCATGTTCAGCCATGAACTCATTGAATGGCAGTGCAGGCTAGAAGGGCTGAATGGCCTACTCCTGCACCTATTTTCTATGTTTCTATGTTTTTCTATGTTTCAATCCCATCAATTTTCCTAACACAATTTCCCACCTAATAAGGATATCCTTCAGTTCCTCCTTCTCACTCGACCCACTGTCCCCTAGTACCTTCGGAAGGTTATTTGTATCTTCCTTCGTGAAAACAGAACCTAAGATTGGTTCAATTGGTCTGCCATTTCTTTGTTCCCCACTATAATTTCACCTGCATCTAACTGCAAAGGACCTACGTTTGTCTTTACTAATCTTTTTCTCTTCACATATTTATAGAAACTTTTGCAGTCAGTTTTTATATTCCCTGCAAGCTTCAGCTCATACTCTATTTTCCCCCTCTTAATTAAACCCTTAGTCCTCCTCTGCTGAATTCTAAATTTCTCCCAGTCCTCAGATTTGTTGCTTTTTCTAGCCAATTTATATGCCCCTTCCTTTGCTTTAAACACTATCCTTTATTTCTTTTGTTAGCCAGGGTTGAGCCACCTTCCCAGTTTTATTTTTGCTCCAGACTGGGATGTACATTTGCTGAAGTTCATCCATGTGATCTTTAAATGTTTGCCATTGCTTATCGACCGTCAACCCTTTTAGTATCGTTTGCTAGTCTATTCTAGCCAATTCACACCTCATACCGTCGAAGTTACCTTTCCTGAAGTTCAGGACCCTGGTTTCCAAATTAACTTTGTCACTCTCCATCTTAATAAGGAATTCTACCATATTATGGTCACTTTTCCTCAAGGGGCCTCGCACAATAAGATTGCTAATTAGTCCCTTCTCATTACACAATACCCAGTCTATGATGGCCAGCTCCCTGATTGGTTCCTCGACATATTGGTCTAGAAAACCATCCTCCATCGCATTGCTACCAGTTAGGTTAGCCCAATCAAAGTGTAGATTAAAGTCGCCCATGATTACTGCTGCACCTTTATTGCACACATCCCTTATTTCTTGCTTGATGCTGTCCCCAACCTCACTACTACTATTTGGTGGTCTATACACAACACCCACTAGTGTTTTCAGCACTTTGGTATTCCGCAGCTCCACCCATACCGATTCCACATCATCCAAGCTAATGTCCTTCCTTACAATTGCATTGATTTCATCTTTAACCAGCAACGCCACCCCGCCTCCTTTTCCTTTCTGTCTATCCTTCCTAAATGCTGAATACCCTTGGATGTTGAGTTCCCAACCTTGGTCACCCTGGAGCCATGTCTCCGTGATGCCAATCACATCGTATCCGTTAACTGCTATCTGAGCAGTTAATTCATCCACCTTATTCCGAATACTCCTCGCATTGAGGCACAGAGCCTTCAGGCTTGTTTTTTTTTTAAATACACTTTGCCCCCTTAGAATTTTGCTGTAATGTGGCCCTTTTTGTTTTTTGCCTTGGGTTTCTCTGCCCTCCACTTTTACTATTCTCCTTTCTATATTTTGCTTCTGCCTCCTTTTTATTTCCCTCTGTCTCCCTGCATAGGTTCCCACCCCCCTGCCATATTAGTTTAACTCCTCCCCAACAGCACTAGCAAACACTCCCCCATGGATATTGGTTCTGGTCCTGCCCAGGTGCAGACCATCCAGTTTGTACTGGTCCCACCTCCCCCAGAACCGCTTCCAATGTCCCAGGAATTTGAATCCCTCCCTTCTGCACCACTCCTCAAGCCATCGGAGTTATCCTGCAATTCCTACTCTGACTAGCACGTGGCACTGGTAGCAATCCTGAGATTACTTTTGAGGTCCTACATTTTAATTTAGCTCCTAGCTCCCTAAATTCGCCTCATAGGACCTCATCCCGTTTTTTACGTTTGTTATTGGTACCTATATGCACCACGACAACTGGCTGCTCACCCTCCCTTTTCAGAATGTCCTGCACCCGCTCAGAGACATCCTTGACCCAGGAAGGCAACATACCATCCTGCAGTCTCGGTTGCGGCCGCAGAATTGCCTATCTATTCCCCTTACAATTGAATCCCCTATCACTATCGCTCTCCCACTCTTTTTCCTGCCCTCCTGTGCAGCAGAGCCAGCCATGGTGCCATGAACTTGGCTGCTGCTGTTCCCCCCCCCCCGAGGAGTCATCCCCCTCAATAGTACTCAAAGCGGTGTATCTGTTTTGCAGGGGGATGACCGCAGGAGATCCCTGCACTACCTTCCTTGGTCTTCCATTCTCTATCTGGCTGTGGACCTTTTACCTGCGGTAAGAGCAACTCGCTGCACGTGCTATTCACAGCATCGTGGATGCTCCAGAGTGAATCCACCTTCAGCTCCAATTCTGCAACGCGGTCCATCAGGAGTTGGAGGCGAATACACTTTCCGCACACGTAGTCGTCAGGGACACCGGAGGCGTCCCTGATTTCCCATATAGTACAGGAGGAGCATAACACGTGTCCGAGCTCTCCTGCCATGACTTAACCCTTAGATACACTTAAATTGGCAACAACAGTGCTAAAAGTTACTCACTGATATAGAAGAGAAAAAAGAACAAGGAAAACTACTGACCAATCACCAGCCACTTACCCCCTTGGCTGTGACGTCACCTTTCTATTTCTTTCTTTTTTCCCCTCTCCCTGTAGCTGCACCGACACGCCTTTTGTAGGCCTCTCGCCGACCCCGGACTCACGACTCTCCGACGCACCTACTGACGCCTCTCGCGGCCTTTTATAGGCATGGCAGATGCTGTATAATGTGGATAAATGTGAGGTTATCCACTTTGTGGGTAAAAACACAAAGGCAGATTATCTGAATGGCGGCAGATTAGGAAAAGGGGAGGTGCAGCGAGATCTTGGTGTCATGGTTCATCAGTCATTGAAAGTTGGCATGCAGGTACAGCAGGCGGCGAAGGTTGGCCGTCATCGCTAGGGGATTTGAGTATAGGAGCAGGGAGGTCTGATTGCAGTTGTACAGGGCCTTGGTGAGGCCTCACCTGGAACAGTGTGTTCAGTTTTGGTCTCCTAATCTGAGGAACGACGTTCTTGCTATTGAGGGAGTGCAGCGAAGATTCACCAGACTGATTCCCGGGATGGCTGGACTGACATATGAGGAGAGACTGGATCAACTGGGCCTTTATACACTGGAGTTTAGAAGGATGAGAGGGGATCTCATAGAAACATATAAGATTCTGACGGGACTGGACAGGTTAGATGCAGGAAGAATGTTCCCGATGATGGGGAAGTCCAGAACCAGGGGACATAGTCTTAGGATAAGGGGTAGGCCATTTAGGACTGAGATGAGGAGAAACTTCTTCACTCAGAGTTGTTAACCTGTGGAATTCCCTACCGCAGAGAGTTGTTGATGCCAGTTCATTGGATATATTCAAGAGGGAGTTAGATATGGTCCTTGCGGCTAAAGGGATCAAGGGATATGGAGAGAAAGCAGGAAAGGGGTAGAGGGAATGATCAGCCATGATTTTATTGAATGGTGGTGCAGGTTCAAAGGGCCGAATGGTCTACTCCTGCACCTATTTTCTATGTTTCTATGTAATGGACTCTAGCATTTTCCCAGTGACTGATGTTAGGCTAATGGTTTCCTACTTTCTGTCTCCCTCCTTTCTTAAATAGGGGAATTACATTTGCTGTTTTCCAATCCACTGGGACCTCTCCAGGATCCAGGGATTTTTGCAAATGCAGCCACTATCTCTATAGCCACTTCTTTTAATACCATAGGATGCAGGCCATTCGGTCCAGGGGACTTGCCCATCTTGTCACCCTCCCGATAGCCCCTTGATTATCCATGATTGGGATGCTTTTAGTGTCTTCTACAGTGAAGACCGATACAAAATATTTATTCAAATTCTCTGCCATTTCCCGGTTTCCCATTATTAATTCCCCAGTCTCATCCTCTAAGGGACCAACTTAGCTGCTCTCTTCCTTTTTATATACCTGTAGAATCTCTAACTGTCTCTTTTTATATTTCTTGCAAGTATACTCTCAATCTATCTCCTTTCCCTTTTTTCTTTTTTTAGTTGTTCCTAATCTTTTGGCCTTCCGCTAATCTTTGCAACATTGTATGCTTTTGTTTTCAATTTGACACCATCCTTTACTTCTTAGTTAGCCATGGCTGGTTCACCCTTCTTCAGTCTTTCTTTCTCACTGGAATATATCTTTGCTGAGAGTTATAAAATATCTCCTTAAATGTCTGCCACTGCTTAGCTACCATCTTACCCTTCCTTTGTAATTGCCTTTATTTAAGTTCAGGGCGCTAGTACGAGATCCAAGTTTCTCAGTCTCAAACCGAATTTGAAATTATACCATGTTATGATCACTCTTCCCAAGCGGATCCTTTACTATGAGATCATTAATTAATCCAGTCACATTACATATTACCAGATCTAAAATAGTCTGCTCCCTGGTTGGTTCCACATCCTATTGTTCTAAGAAAACATCCCGAATACACTCTATGAACTCTTCCTTAAGGCTACCTTTGCCAATTTGATTTGTCCAATCAAAATTAAAATAATTTGATTTATATGCTGTTCTGTAGTGTAGCTACTGTTAGAGGGCCTATAGACTGCTCCCACCAGTGATTTCTTATCTCCACACAAACTGATTCTACATCTTGATCTTGTGAGATGAAAAGGCTGAAGTGTTTACAACCATCTTCAGCCAGAAATGCCAAGAGGATGATCAATATCAGCCGCCTCCTAAGGAAGCCAGTCTTCAGCCAATTCGATTCACTCCACGTGATGTCAAGCAACGGCTGAATGCATTGGATACAGCAACGGCTATGGGCTCTGACAACATACTGGCTGTTGTGCTGAAGACTTGTGCTCCAGAACTAGCCGCGCCTCTAGCCAAGCTGTTCCAGTACAGCTACAACACTGGCATCTATCAGACGATGTGGAAATCTGCCCAGGTATGTCCTGTCCACAAAAAGCAGGATAAATCCAATCCGGCCAATTACCGCCCCATCAGTCTACTCTCAATCATCAGCAAAGTGATGGAAGGTGTTGTCAACAGTGCTATCAAGCTGCACTTACTCACCAATAACCTGCTCACTGATACCCAGTTTGGGTTCCACCAGGACCACTTAGCTCCAGACCTCATCACAGCCTTGGTCAAAACATGGACAAAAGAGCTGAATTCCAGAGGTGAGGTGAGAGTGACTACCCTCGACATCAAGGCAGCATTTGACCGAGTGTGGCATCTAGGATCCCTAGTAAAACTGAAGTCAATGGGAATCAGGGGGAAAACTCTCCACTGGCTGGAATCATACCTAGCACAAAGGAAGGTGGTTGTGGTGGTTGGAGGCCAATCATCACAGCCCCAGGATATCGCTGCAAGAGCTCCTCAGGGCAGTGTCCTAGGCCCAACCATCTTCAGTTGCTTCATCAATGACCTTCCTTTCTTCATAAGGTCAGAAGTGGGGATGTTTGCTGATGACTGCACAGTGTTCAGTTCCATTCACAACTTAAATAATGGAGCAGTTCATGCCTGTATACAGCAAGACCTGGGCAACATTCAGGCTTGGGCTGATAAGTGGCAAGTAACATTCACGAACAAAAGTGCCAGGCAATGACTATCTCCAACAAGCGAGAGTCTAACCACTGTCCCATAACATTCAATGGCATTACCATCGCCGAATCTCCTACCATCAACATCCTCGGGGTTACCATTGACCAGAAACTTAACTGGACCAGCCACATAAATACTGTGGCAACAAGAGCAGATCAGAGGCTGGGTATTCTACGGCGAGTGTCTCACCTCCTGACTTGCCAAAGCCTTTCCACCATCTACAAGGCACAAGTCAGGAGTGTGATGGAATATTCTCCACTTGCCTGGATGGGTGCAACTGTGACAACACTCAAGAAGCTCGACACCATCCAGGACAAAGCAGCCTGCTTGATTGGCACCCCATCCACCACCTTAAACATTCACTCCCTCCATCATTGACGTACCGTGGCTGCAGTGTTTACCAGGTACAAGATGCACTGCAGCAACTCGCCAAGGCTTCTTCGGCAGCACCTCCCAAACCCACGACCTGTACCACCAAGAAGGACAAGGGCAGCAGGCGCATGGGAACACCACCACCTCCACGTTCCCCTCCAAGTCACACACCATCCTGATCTGGAAGCATATCGCCGTTCTTTCATTATCGCTGGGTCAAAATCCTGGAACTTCCTCCCCAACAGTACTATGGGAGTACCATCACCAGATGGACTGCAGCAGTTCAAGTAGGTGGCTCTCCATCATCTTCTCAAGGGCAATTATGGATGGGCAATAAATGCTGGCCTTACCAGCGATGCCCACATCCTGTGAACGAATAAAAAAAGAATCAGAACCATCTGACCTCTCAAGTGGGCGTAAAAGATTCCATGACGTTATTTCGAAGAAGAGAGATCTCTGGTGTCCTGGCTAACATTTATCCCTCAATCAACATCACTAAAACAGAGGCCATGAAAAACATTTTATAAATACAAGTCTTCCTTTAACAACGGAAAAAAGGTTCAAAACTGAAACAATCGGTAACAGGGCATCAATTAGTCTCCCCCATGGAAAAATCAAGGAATCGACTCACTGTATGTAGGAAACACAGCTGATTTATTTGACAGTTATTTGACAGAGGATGCAGAAAAGATTTACAAGAATGATTCCAGGGATGAGGGACTTCAGTTACATGGATAGACTGGTGAAGCTGGGGTGGTTGTTCTTAGAACAGAGAAGGTTGAGAGGAGATTTGATAAAATCATGAGGGGTCTGGACAGAGTAGAGAGAAAATATTCCCATTGGCGGAAGGGTGGAGAACCAGAGGACACAGATTCAAGGTGATCGGCAAAAGAACCAAAGGCGACATGAGAAAATATTTTTTTTTTACGCAGTGAGTGGTTAGGATCTGAAATGCACAGCCTGAAAGGCTGGTGGAGGCAGATTCAATCGTGGCTTTCAAAAAGTGAATTGGATAAGTACCGGAAATAAAGCATGTGCAGGGCTACGGGGAAAGGGCAGGGAGTGGGACTAGCTGAAGTGCTCTTGCAGAGAGCCGGCACGGGCTCGACGGTCCGAAAGGCCTCCTTCTGTGCTGTAACCATTCTATGATATCCAGAAAATTAAACTCCAGCCCAGTTATAGGGATTAATTACACCAACGGCAACAAACCCCAACTGTCCGAGTGAACATGGTTCAGACTTGGATGTGATTAACGGCAACAATAACAGCAGAGTCCAACCCCCGCAGTCATTTGTGAAGTCGCTGGTGTCTCAGCAGGTTGGATGACTGAGTGAACCCCTTCCCACACTCAGAGCAGGTGAATGCCCTCTCCCCAGTGTGAATGCGTTGGTGTATCAGCAGGATGGATAATTGAGTGAATCCCTTCCCACACACGGAGCAGGTGAACGGCCTCTCCCCAGTGTGAATTCGCTGGTGTGTCAGCAGATGGGTTGATCGAGTGAAACCCTTCCCACATTCAGAGCAGATGAACGGCCTCTCCCCAGTGTGAATGCGTTGGTGTCTCAGCAGGTTGGATAAACAAGTGAATCCCTTCCTACACTCGGAATAGATGAATGGCCTCTCCCCAGTGTGAGTGAGTTGGTGTGTCCGCAGGTTGGATGACTGAGTGAAGCCCTTCTCACACACTGGGCAGGTGGACGGCCTCTCCCCAATGTGAATTCGCTCATTTACCAGCAGGCTGGATGAATAAGTGAATCCTTTCCCACACACGAGGCAGGTGAACAGCCTCTCTCCGTTGTGACTGCAGCGATGAGTTTCCAGCTCAGAGGGACAATTGAATCCTTCCCACAATCCCCACATTTCCACGGTTTCTCCATGGTGTGGGTGTCCTTGTGTCTCTCCAGGTTGGATGATCAGTTGAAGCCTCAACCACACACAGAGCACGTGTACGGTTTCTCCCCGCTGTGAATAGTGCGATGTTTTTTCAGGCTGTGTAACTGGTTAAAGCTCTTTCCACAGTCAGTGCACTGGAACACTCTCACTCGGGTGTCTGTGTCTCGGTGCTTTACCAGTCACACTAATGTTGAAAATCTTTTCCCACAGACAGAACAGACAAATGTTTCTCCTTCCACATTCAAAGGCCGATGATATACAGGTGAATCGAGTGACTCTGTCAGATCTCGATATGATTGGTTGGAGTTTCCCGTCTGCAAATCCTCCTTTTCTAATATCCTAGAGAAGGAGTTTACAAAAGTCAGCACTGGAAGTGCAGGATAGAAATTGAGGACAGACAATCCTAGTTTCTACGGAACATTCTTTCCTCTCTTGTTCCCCCAAAGCTGTAAATTCCCGTCCCACACACTCTCCCTCCTCCTGCTGCTGAAATCCAAAGTCATCGTACCATCTCCATCATTTCTTTCTTCCATCTGCTGTTTTCTCACTCCCTCGTCTCTGGTTGAGTTCAGTTCTACATTCCTAGTGTGCAGACTGAGAATAAATGAGGAATGATTTTCTCCCCTGGTCACTGGGACTCTAAAGCCCCGCCCACCCTCTGCTCCTGTAGCAAGATGGCCACGCAGGCGCCCTGATCCTGTCCAAGAATTCGGCTAGTTACCCCGAGCGGTCGGGTCCATCACCGCGGGTCAAACATGGGGCCTGCGGGCTCGTATTCGGGGCCTGAGGCCTACACCAGGTGTTTATGAAGCTGCCCAGCCCACTCAGGGGTCCAATTCCTCCGCTGAGTCCACAAGCTCCTACCGACTCGCGGAACGTCTCTTCCGCCTCAGACCACCTCCACCACTGGCACTGCACCTGCTCAGGGCACAGCCCGGTCCCACGTCTGGGCTCCTGTTGTCATTGATAGAGCACTTTACCCCTGCACGGGGGATTCTGGCTACAGAAGTAAACATTGCAACATTTGGTAGTGAAATGGGTTGATTCAGGACAGACAGCAGGGATTATTGCAGGAAATAACACAGTGCAGTGAGAAAGGAAATGCAGGGGATGTTGTGTAGATGGATTGTCAAAAGGTGTTTGATAAGGTGCCGGACAGGAGGCTTGTTGATCAAATTAAGGCTCACGGTATTAAAGGGAGAGGGGCCACGTGGAGAGGAAGTTGGGTAAAGGGCAGAAAACAGAGAGTAGTGGTTAATGGATGTTCTTCAGACTGGAGGGATGTAAACAGTGGTGTCCCCAGGGTCAGTGTTGGGACCATTGCTCTTAATATAGAGAAATGATCTGGGCTAAGGTATAAACACATAAGAATTAGAAGCAGGAGTAGGCCATTTGTCTCCTCGACCCTGCTCCGCCATTCAAGACCATACTGATTCATCAATTGATCCACCGCTACGAAAATCAATAATAAGAATAAAACCGGACTGACCACCCGGCATCGACCTCCGCCCCGGTTACGGACACGACAACGGCACACCCAGCCCAGTCTTTCCCACCAACATCTGGGGACTTGTGCCAAAATTGGGAGAGATGTCCCAGACTAGTCAAGCAACAGCCTGACATCGTCATACTCACAGAATCATACCTTTCAGCCAATGTCCCAGACTCCTCCATCACCATCCCTGGGTATGTCCTGTCCCACCGTCAGGACAGATCCACCAGGGGTGGCAGCACAGTAGTATACAGTCGGGAGGGTGTGGCCCTGGGACTCCTCAACATTGACTCCGGACCCCATGAAGTCTCGTGGCTCGAGGTCAAGCATGGGCAAGGAAACCTCCTGCTGATTACCACCCACCATCCTCCCTCAGCTGATGAATCAGTACTCCTCCATGTTGAACACCACTTGGAAGAAGCACTGAGAGGAGCAAGGTGCACAGAATGTACTCTGGGTGGGGGACTTCAATGTCCATCAAGACTGGCTCGGCAGCACCACTACTGACTGAGTCCTGAAGGACATCGCTGCCAGACTGGGCCTGCAGCAGGTGGTGAGAGAACCAACACGAGGGGAAAAACCTACTTGCGCCCATCCCTTCGGAAAGGGCCCGAGAGTGGGAGCAGCGGTAAGCCTACAAAGGGCGTGAGTCAGCCGAGCAGCGGGACTTCGGAAAGGGCTCGAGAGTGGAAGCAGCGGTAAGCCTACAAAGGGCGTGAGTCAGCCAAGCAGCAGGACTTCGGAAAGGGCCCGAGAGTGGGAGCAGCGGTAAGCCTGCAAAGGGCGTGAGTCAGCCGAGCAGCGGGACTTCGGAAAGGGCCCGAGAGTGGGAGCAGCGGTAAGCCTACAAAGGGCGTGAGTCAGCCGAGCAGACAGTCGAAACAGCACCAAGTGACCTGGGAGGGTAAGAAGTAAAAAGATTCAAAGTGTGATGTCACAGGAAAGCAGGGAAGTGATTGGTTGGTCAGTTTTTCTCTCTTTTTTGGGCATTGGTTTAAATTAAGAGCTGGGATTAAAAATCTAAACTTTCAAAACGTGAAAACTTAATTAAACCCATTCAAGATGGCAGGGCAGGCGATGTGTTACTGCTGCTACATGTGGGAGCTGGTTGACCCCATTGAGGTCCACGGCGACCACATCTGCAGTAAGTGTTGGCTGCTCGAGGAACTTCGGTTCCGCGTTGATGAGCTGGAGTCCGAGCTGCAGACACTGCGACACATCAGGGAGGGGGAGAGTTACCTGGACACTGTGTTCCAGGAGGCTGTCACACCCCTTAGATTAATTCATTCAAATTTGGTCCGTGGTCAGGGACAGGAGGGTGTGACTATGAGCGAGGCAGCTGTGGGGACCCAGGAGGTAGTGATGGAGGAGCCTCAGCCCTTGCAATTGTCCAACAGGTACGAGATTCTTGTTCCCTGTTTGGACGAGGGCTGGGACTGCAGGGAGGATGAGCAAACTGACCAAAGCGCCGTGGTACAGGAGGCCATTCAATGGGGGGAGTAAAAATAGTGGTAGGAAAGAGTATAGTTAGGGGGATAGATACTGTTCTCTGCAGCCGAGAGCGGGAGTCCCGAAGGTTGTGTTGCCTGCCCGGTGCCAAGGTTAAGGACATCTCCTCCGGGCTGGAGAGTGGGAGGGGGGAGATCCAGTTGTCCTGGTCCACGTAGGGACCAATGACATAGACAGAACAAAGAAAGAGGTTCTGCTGAGGGATTTTGAGCAGCTAGGGGCTAAATTAAAAAGCAGAACCACAAAGGCAATAATCTCTGGATTACTACCCGAGCCACAAGCAAATTTGCATAGGGTAAATAAGGTCAGAGAGATGGACACGTGGCTCAAAGACTGGTGTGGGAGAAATGGGTTTCGGTTCATGGGGCACTGGCACCAGTACTGGGGGGGTGGGGGGGAAAGAGGGTTCAGGCTAGCAGAAATTTGAAAAGTCAAAGAGCAAGGAGAAGGCAATAGAGCAGGGTAGCGGTGGGGGAAATGATAACCAGACTGTGACAGGAAGGGACAGAATGTATAAAATAAGAGTGTAACAGAAAGTAGGGTCAAAGCAGGGGAAAATGGTAAAAAGACAAAATTAAAAGCTCTTTATCTGAATGCACGCAACATTTGTAACAAGATAGATGAGTTGACAAGACAAATAGATACAAGTGGGTATGATCTGACAGCCATTACAGAAACGTGGTTGCAAGGTGACCAAGGCTGGGAACTGAATATTCAGGGGTATTTAACAATTCAGAAGGATAGACTGAAAGGAAAAGGTGAGGTAGTTCTGTCAATAAAGGATGAGATCAGTGCAGTAGTGAGAAATGATATTGGCTCAGAAGATCAAGATGTAGAATCAGTTTGAGTGGAGATAAGAAATAATAAGGGGAAGAAGTCACTGGTGGGCGTAGTCCATAGGCCCCCTAACAGTAGCTACACTGTTGGACGGAGTATAAATCAAGAAATAATGGAGGCTTGTAAGAAAGGTACGGCAATAATCATGAGCGACTTTAATCTTCATGTTGATTAGACAAATCAAGTTGGCCAAGGTCGACTTGAGGAAGAGTTTATAAGAGTGTATCCGGGATGGTTTCCTTGAAGAGTAAGTTGAAGAAACCAATCAGGGAGCAGGCTATCTTAGATCTGGTACTGTGCAATGAGACAAGATTAATAAATTATCTCATAGTAAAAGATCCTCTCAGAAAAAGTGAACATAACATGGTTGAATTTCAAATTCAGTTGGAGGGTGAGAAAGTCAGACCTCAAACCAGTGCCCTGATTCTAAATAAAGGCGACTATAAAAGGTATGAAAGCAGAACTGGGGATGTTCGCTGATAACTGCACAGTATTCAGTTCCATTTGCAACTCCTCAGATAATGGAGCAGTCCATGCCCGCTTGCAGCAAGACCTGGACAACATTCAGACTTGGGCTGATAAGTGGCAAGTAACATTCGCGCCACTCGAGTGCCTGACAATGACTATATCCAACAAGTGAGAGTCTAACCACCGCCCCTTAACATTCAATGGCATTACCATCGCCGAATCCCCTACCATCAACATCCTGGGGTCACCATTGACCAGAAAGTTAACTGGACCTGCCAAATAAATACTGTGGCAACACGAGCAGGTCAGAGGCTGGGTATTCTGCGGTGAGTGTGTCATCTCCTGACTCCCCAAAGCCTTTCCATCATCTACAAGGCACAAGCCAGGAGTGTGATGGGATACTCTCCACTTGCCTGGATGAGTGCAGCTCCAACAACACTCAAGAAGCTTGACACCATCCAGGACAAAGCAGCCCACTTGATTGGCACCCCATCCACCACCTTAAACACCCACTCCCTCCACCACCGGCGTACCGTGGCTGCAGTGTGTACCATCTACAAGATGCACTGCAGCAACTCGCCAAGGCTTCTTCAGCATCACCTCCCAAACCCGCGACCTCCAACATCGAGAAGGACAAGGGCAGCAAGCGCATGGGAACACCACCACCTCCACATTCCCCACCAAGTCATACACCATCCTGACTTGAAAGCATATCGCCATTCCTTCATCGTCGCGAGGTCAAATTCCTGGAACTCCCTCCCTAACAGCACTGTGGCACTACCATCACCACACGGACTGCAGCAGTTCATGAAGGTGGCTTACCACCATCTTCTCAAGGGCAATTAGGGATGGGCAATAAATGCTGGCCTTGCCAGCGACGCCCACATCCCATGAACGTATTAAAAAAAAAAGTTGGCTTAAGTCAACTGGGAAAATAGATTGAAGTGTAAGACAGTTGAGAAGCAGTGACAAACAATAAAGGAGATATTTCATAACTCAACAAAAATATATTTCAGTGAGAAGGAAAGACTTTAAGCGAAGGGAGAATCACCCGTGGCTAACGAAGGAAGTAAAGGATGGTATCAATTTGAAAACAATGTCATACAAAGTGGCCAAGATCAGTGGGAGGCCGGAGCATTGGCAAATATTTTAAAAACAGCAAATGATGACTAAAGAAATAATAGAGAGGGAAGATAGATTATGAGAGTAAACTAGCAAACAATATAAAAAAGATAGTATGAGCTTCTACAGGTATGTAAAAAGGATAGGGTAACTAAAGTAAACGTTGGTCCCTTGGAGAATGAGACTGGGGAATTAATAATGGAGAACAGGGAAATGGCAGAGACTTTGAACAAATAATTTGTGTCAGGCTTCACGGTAGAAGATACTAAAAACATCCCAATAATAGATAATCAAGGGGGGAAAGCGAGGGAGGAACTTAAAGCAATCACTATCACAAAAAAAGGGCTCAGTAAAATAATGGGACGAAAGATGGAAAAGTTCCCTGGACCTGATGGCTTGCAACCTTGGGTCTTAATACATAGTAATGGTCCCACTTCACTGTCCCATCAAATACTCCAAGTGCCCACACAGCACGGGTTAGATACAAAGTAAAGCTCCCTCTATACTGTCCCATCAAACACTCCCAGGGGAGGTACAGTACAGGTTAGATATAGAGTAAAGTTTCCTCTATACTGTCCCATCAAACACTCCCAGGGGAGGTACAGTACAGGTTAGATACAGAGTAAAGTTTCCTCTACACCGGCCAACAGACACTCCAAGGGCAGGTATAGCATGGGTTAGGCAGAGGGTGAAGCTCTCTCTACACTCCCCGATCAAACAATGCCAGGGCAGGCATAGCATATGCTAGATAAGAGCAAGGCTCCTTCTACACTGTCCCATCAAACACTCCCAGGACAGGTACAGCACAGGTTAGATACAGAGTAAACCTACCTCTACACTGCCCCAAACACTCCCAGAGCAGGTACAGCATGGGTCAGATACAGAGTAAAGCCCTGTGTACACTATCCCACCAGGGCAGGTACAACACGGATTAGATAGCGTAAACCTCCCTCTATACTGTCCCATCAGACACTCCCAGGACAGGTACAGTACTGGTTAGATACAGAGTAAATCTCCTTCTACACTGTTCCATCAAACACTCCCAGGGCAGGTACAGCCTGGATTAAATATAGAGGAAAGCTCCCTTTTCATTGTCCCATCAAACACTCCAAGGGTAGGTATAGAACATAAGAAATAGATGCAGGAGTTAGCCATTTGGCCCCTCGAGCCTGCTCCGCCATTCAATAAGATCATGGTTGATCTGATCCTGGCCTCAACTCCACTTCCCCACCCACTCCCCATAACCCTGGACTCCCTTATCATTCAAAAATCTGTCTATCCCCACCTTAAATACATTCAATGACCCAGCCTCCACAGCTCTCTGAGGTAGAGAATTCCAAAAGATTCTCGTCCCTCACATAAGAAATTCCTCCATTTCAGTTTTAAATGAGCTACCGCTTATTCTGAAACTATGCCCCCTAGTTCTAGATTCCTCCACGAGGGGAAACATCCTCTCTGTATCAACCCTGTCAAGCCCCCTCAGAATCTTATACGTTTCAATAAGATCACCTCTAAGTCTTCTAAACTCCAAAGAGTACAGGCCCCACCTGCTTTACCTTTCTTCTTATGACAACCCCTTCATCTTAGTCATCAACCTCGGGAACTTTCTCTGAACTGCTTCCAGTGCAAGTATACCCCTCCTTAAATAAGAAGACCAAACTGTATGCAGTACTCCAGGTGTAGTCTCACCAATGCCCTGTACAGTTGCAGAAGGACTTTCTTACTTTTATACTCCATCCCCCTTGCAATAAAGGACAACATTCCATTTGTGTTCCTAATTAATTGCTTTAACTGCACACTAACTTTTTGTGTTTAATGTACAAGCACCCCCAGATCCCTCTGTACTATTGCATTTTGTAATCTCTCCCCATTTAAATAATCATTTGCTGTTTTATTTCTCCGACCAAAGTGGATAACCACACATTTTCCCACATTATACTCCATCTACCAAGATTTTGCCCACTCACTTAGCCTCTCTATATCCCTTTGTAGATTCTTTGCGTCCTCCTCACAACTTGTTAAGTAAGCACAGGTTAGATACAGAGTAAATCTCCATCAACATTATCCATCAAACACTCGCAGAGCAGGTACAACACGGGTTAGATACAAAGTAAAGCTCCCTCTACATTGTCCCATCAAATACTCTCAGGGCAGGTACAGCATGGGTTAGGTACCGATTAAAGCTCCCTCTAACTGTCCCCTCAAACACTGCTATAGCAGGTACAGCACGGGTCAGAAACAGAATAAAGCTCCGTCTACACTGTCCCATCAAACACTTGCAGGGCAGTTTCAGCATAGATTAGATAGAGTAAACCTCCCTCTACACTGTCCCATCAAACATTTGCAGGGCAGTTTCAGCATAGATTAGATAGAGTAAACCTCCCTCTACACTGTCCCATCAAACACTCCCAGGACAGGTACAGCTTGGATTAGATACAGAGTAAGCCTCCCTCTACACTGTCCTATCAGACACAACGAGGGCAGGTAGAGTATGGGTTAGATATAGAGGAAAGCTTCCCCTACACCAACCCATCAAAGCTCACAGGGCAGGTAGAGCATGGGTTAGATACAGAGCAAAGCTCCCTCTGAAGTGTCCCATCAATCACTCACAAGACAGGTACAGCACGGGTTATGTGGAGAGTAAAGCTCTCTCTACACTCTGGGGGGAGAGTTGAACAGCCAGAGGTTATGGTTCACATCGGTACCAATGGCATGGGTAGGAAGAGGGATCAGGTCCTGCAGGCAGAGTTTAGGGAGTGAGGAGAGAAATTAAAAAGCAGGACCTCAAAAGGTAGTAATCTCTGGATTACTCCCGGTGCCACGAGCTAGTGAGTACAGATGGCTGGAGAGATGGTGCAGGCGGGAGGGCTTTAGCTTCCTGAGGCATTGGGACTGCTTCTGGGGGAGGCGGGACCTGTACAAGCCAGACGGGTTGCACCTCAACAGAGCAAGGACCAATATCCTTGCGGGTGGGTTTGCTAGTGCTGTTGGGGAGGGTTTAAACTAGCTTGGCAGGGGGATGGAACCTGAAAAAGATTCAATAGGGAGAGGAGTAAAGCTGGAATTAGAAAGCAAAAATAAAGAAAGTGAATTTGAAGGAGAGAGGATACAAGCAGGAAAAAAAGGTAAAAAAAAACAAACTTAAAGGCACTGTGTCTAAATGCACGTAGCATTTGTAACAAAATAGATAAGTTGACGGCACAAATTGAGACAAATGGATATGATCTGACAGCCATTAGAGATGTGGTTGCAAGGTGACCAGGACTGGGAATTAAATATTCAGGGGTACTTGACAATCCGGAAGGACAGACAGAAAGGAAAAGGAGGTGGGGTAGCTCTATTGATAAAGGATGGAATCACTGCAAAAGTGAGAGATGATATTGGCTCAAATGATAAGGGTGTGGAGACAGTTTGGGTGGAGATAAGGAATAATAAGGGGAAAAAGTCACTGGTGTGCATAGTCTATAGGCCCCCGAACAATAGAAGCTCTGTTGGCCGGAGTATAAACCAGGAAATAGTGGGGGCTTGTAAAAAGAGAACAGCAATAATCATAGGTGATATTAACTTCCATATTGATTGGACAAATCAAATTGGTCAGGGCAGCCTTGAGGAGTTGTTCATGGAGTGCATAAGGGACGGGTTCCTCGAGCAGTATTTAACAGAACCAACCAGGAGGCAGGCTATCTTAGATCTGATCCTGTGTAATGAGACAGGATTAATAAACAGTCTCCTAGTAAAGGATCACCTCGGAATGAGTGATCATAACATGATTGAATTTCAAATTCAGATGGAGGGTGAGCAAGTTGGATCTCAAACCAGCGTACTAAGCTTAAATAAAGGAGACTATGAAGGTATGAGGGCAGAGTTGGATAAAGTGGACTGGGAAAATAGATTAAAGTGTAAGATGAACTGTGGTGTACATTGAAGGATATATTTCACAACTCTCAAGAAAAATATATTCCAGTGATGAGGAAAGGGTGCAAGAGAAAAGATAGCCATCGATGGCTAACTAAAGAAATAAAGGACGGTATCTAACTAAAAACAAGGGCATACAAAGTGACCAAAACTAGTGGGAGGACAGAAGACTTGGAAGCTTTTAAAAGTCAGCAAAGAATGACTAAAAAAAATGATGAAGGGAAGATAGACTATGAAAGTAAACTAGCACAAAATATAAAAACAGATAGCAAGAGTTTCTATAGGTATATAAAAAGGAAAAGAGTGGCTGAAGAAAATGTTGGTCCCTTGGATAACGAGACCAGGGAATTAGTAATGGGGAACATGGAGATGGCAGAAACTCTGAACAAATATTTTGTATCAGTCTTTACGTTAGAGGACACTAACAATATTCCAACAGTGGATAGACAAGGGGCTATGGGGGGGGGGGGGGGGAGGAACTTAACACAATCACAATCACTAAGGAGGTGGTACTCAGTAAGATAATGGGACTAAAGGCAGATATATCCCCTGAACCTGATGGCTTGCATCCTAGGGTCTTAAGAGAAGTAGCGGCAGGGATTGTAGATGCATTGGTTGTAATTTACCAAAATTCCCTGGATTCTGGAGAGGTCCCAGCAGATTGGAAAACTGCAAATGTAACGTCCCTATTTAAAAAAGGAGGCAGACAAAAAACAGGAAACTATAGACCAGTTAGTCTAACATCTGTGGTTGGGAAAATGTTGCCAGAGTCCATTATTAAAGAAGCAGTAGCAGGACATTTGGATAAGCAAAATTCGGTCAGGAGAGTCAGCATGGATTTATGAAGGGGAAGTCATGTTTGACAAACTTACTGGAGTTCTTTGAGGATGTAACGAACAGGGTGGATAAAGTGGAACCAGTGGATATGGTGTATTTGGACTTCCAGAATGCATTTGACAAGGTGCCACATAAAAGGTTGCTGCACAAGATAAAAGTTCACAGAGTTGGGGGTAATATATTTAGCATGGATAGAGGATTGGCTAACTAATAGAGAACAGAGAGTCGGGATAAATGGTTCATTCTCTGGTTGGCAACCAGTAACTAGTAGGGTGCCGCAGAGATCAGTGCTGGGTCCCCAACTATTTACAATCTATATTAACGACTTGGAAGAAGGGACTGAATGTAACGTAACCAAGTTTCCTGACAATACAAAGATGGGAGGAAAAGCAATGTGTGAGCAGGACACAACAAATCTACAGAAGGACATAGACAGGCTCAGTGAGTGGGCAAAAATTTGGCAGTTGGAGTATAATGTTGGAAAGTGTGAGGTCATGCACTTTGGCAGAAAAAAAATCAAAGAGCAAGTTATTATTTAAATGGAGAAAGATTGCAAAGTGCCACAGTACAGCGGGACCTGGGGGTACTTGTGCATGAAACACAAAAGGATAGTATACAGATACAGCAAGTGATCAGGAAGGCTAATGGTATCTTGGCCTTTATTGCAAAGGGGTTGGAGTATAAAAGCAGGGAAGTCTTGCTGCAGCTATACATAGTGTTGGTGAGGCCACACCTGGAATACTGCGTGCAGTTTTGGTTTCCATATTTGCGAAAGGATATAGTTGCTTTGGAGGCAGTTCAGAGAAGGTTCACTCGGTTGATTCTGGGGATGAGAGGGTTGACTTATGAGGAAAGGTTGAGTAGGTTGGACCTCTACTCACTGGAGTTCAGAAGAATGAGAGGCGATCTTATCGAAACATCTAAATTTATGAGGGGGCTCGACAAGGTGGATACAGAGAGGATGTTTCCACTGATGGGGGAGACTAAAACTAGAGGGCATGGTCTTAGAATAAGGGGCCGCCCATTTAAAACAGAGATGAGGAGAAATTTCTTCTCTCACAGGGTTCGAAATCTATGGAATTCGCTGCCTCAGAAAGCTGTAGAAGCTGTGACATTGAATAAATTTAAGACAGAAATAGACAGTTTCTTAAACGATAAGGGGATAAGGGGTTATGTCCTCTTCACAACTTGCTAGGTTAGCACAGGTTTGGCACACAGTAAATCTCCATCTACACTATCCCATCAAACACTCCCAGGGCAGGTACAGTATGAGTTAGATTCAGAGAAAAGCTCCCACCACACTGTCCCATCAAATACTCCCAAGGCAGTTACAGTATGGGTTAGATAGAGAGAAAAGCTTCCTCTAAACTGTCCCGTCAAACTCTGCCAGATCAGGTACAACATGGGTTAGATACAGCGCAAAGCTCCCTTTACATTATCCCGTCAAAAACTCCCAGGGCAGGTACAGCACAGGGTTAGATTCAGAGTAAAACTCTCTCTATACTATCCCATCAAACAGTCCCGGGACATGTACAACATGGGTTAGATACAGAGTAAAGCTCCCTCTACACTGTCCCAGCAAACAATCCCAGGGCAGGTACAGCACGGGTTAGATACAGGGTAACTCTCCCTTACTACAACAGTGACTACAATCCAAAAGTACTTCATTGGCTGTAAAGTGCTTTGAGGGGTCCTTTGGTCGTGAAAGGCGCCAAATAAATCCAAGTCTTTCTCCCTCTTCACTGTCCCATCAGACACTGCCAGTCCATAATGAGCAGGGCTCAGGGAGGTTGGTTGCTAGGCACTGCAGTGTTATCATAAAGCAGGGCCATTCAGCCCAGTGGGTCCTCTCCATGTCCCTTCAAAGGTGGAGAGCTGGGACAGCCTGTCTCAACACACATCCCCCTGTTCATACTGAGAATCCCCGGGGAAGGCCCAAGGCCCAGAGTGTGGAACACAACCAAGGGGGAAAGAGGAGGAGAGACGGTGCAGTGTGGGAGAGGAGGGAGGAGTCTGCTCATTCCCAGGGGCAGATCAGACAAAGTACTTTGAGTGGTGGGTCCAGCAGTGAAGCTGAAAACAAACCAAAGGGAATAAATAAAGATCCAATCCAAGGGAACAAGCAACGGGTCATTGGGCAGACATCATAACCGGCCCAGAATTATTCAATGGGCGAGCATCGATTGCTTATTGTGGGAAGTTCCACACTTCAACCATCCATTGAGTGAAGAAGTGTATCCTAACATCTCTCCTGAATGGCCTGGCTCGGATTTTAAGTTTATGTCCCCTCGTCCTAGACACCCCAAGCAGCAGAATAAATTTCTCTCTATCTACCCTAGCAGTTGCTTTCAAATTCACACTAAATTCCCACAGACTAGGGGGCGTATGGGTTAGATACAGAGTAAAATTCCCCTACCCTGCCGCAGGGCACACTTCGGTGTCCGTCCCGACCGCACTGCTGGCAGCTTATCAATTAAAATTCAGCAGCAGTACGATCTGCCACTGCACTGAAAACTTTCCACCCGCAGCTCCTGATCAGTTTCAGGTTAAAGCTCCCTCTAAACTGTCCCATCATGCACTCTCAGGGAAGGGACAGCACAAATTAGGTACACAGTAAATCTGTGTCAGAGGAAACTGTACCCCAGAGAGAGTCAGTGCCAGAGGAAACTGTACCCCAGTGAGAGTCAGGGCCAGAGGAAACTGCACCCCAGTGAGAGTCCGTTCCAGGGGAAACTGTACCCCAGTGAGAGCCAGTGCCAGAGGAAACTGTACCCCAGTGAGAGTCCATGCCAGAGGAAACTGTACCCCAGTGAGAGTCAGTGCCAGAGGAAACTGTACCCCAGTGAGAGTCAGTGTCAGAGGAAATTGTACCCCAGTGAGTGTCAGTGCCAGAGGAAACTGTACCCCAGTGAGAGTCAGTGCTACAGGAAACTGTATCCCAGTGAGAGTCAGTGACACAGGAAACTGTATCCCAGTGAGAGTCAGTGCCAGAGGAAACTGTATTCCAGTGAGAATCAGTGCTACAGGAAACTGTATTCCAGAGAGAATCGGTGACACAGGAAACTGTACTCCAGTGAGAGTCAGTGCCAGAGGAAACTGTACCCCAGTGAGAGACTGTGCCAGAGGAAACTGTATCCTAGTGAGAGTCAGTGCCAGAGGAAACTGTATCCCAGTGAGAGTCAGTGCCAGAGGAAACATGCAGCAGAGCCTGGTCTCCAGTCATCTTCGATCCCTTGCCATTGGACTAAGACCTTGCTTTGCCAAGCCCGTGTTGTAGCTAATATGCAAGGGCCACCTCACATTAAAAGAATGCACGCTATTAGCAATACATAAAAATCCTCTTCCTCTGCAGTTATCAATCTATTGCAATTCCCCATGCATGTAATTTCGTTATATTACAATTCAAAATATCTTCAGTTATCAGCAACAAATTGCATTTATATCGTGCCTTAAATGCAGTAAAATGTTCCAAGGCACTTCACAGGACTGTTAGCAAACAAAATTTGACACCCAGTCACGTAAGGAAATATTAGCACAGGTGACTGAAAGCTGGTCCAAAAGGCTAGGTATTAAGGAGCATTTTAAAGGTGGAGAGGTTTAGGGAGGAATTCCAGAGCTTATGGCCTCGGCAGCTGAAGGTACGGCCACCAATATTGCTGAAAATTGGGGCTGCTCAAGAGGCCAGAATTGGAGGAATGCAAAGATCTGAGGATTGTCACGCTGGAGGAGGTTACAGCAATAGGGAGGGGCAAGGTCCTGGATGGATTTCAAAACAAGGATGAGAATTTTGAAAGTGAGGCACTGATGGACCAGGAGCCAATGTAGTTCAGCGAGCACAGGGGTGATGGGTGAACGGAAATTGGTACAAGTTGGGATGAGAGGGCTGAGGACAGATTGAGTAGAATAGGCCTATATTCTCTGGAGTTCAGAAGAACAGAAGGTGATATCATTGAAACATATAAAATTCTGAGAGGAATTGACAAGGGCTTGATCGTCTAGAGTTAGGGTTCCTATGTATTAGGATAAGAGATCGGTCATTTAAGACTATGTGGAGGAGCTATTTCTTCACTCAGAGTTGTGAATCTTTAAAATTCTCTATCGAATAGAGATCTTACTGAATGGCGGAGTAGATGGGAGGGGCCGTATGGCCAACTCCTGCTGCTACTTCTTGTGTTCTTGAGTAAGGATACGGGCAGAAGTGTTGAAGAAACATAGAAATTTACAGCACAGAAGGAGGCCATTTCAGACCATCGTGTCCGCGCCGGCCGACAAAGAGCCGCACGGCCCTCGGTCAACAGCCCTGAAGGTTACAGATAAACCTATGAAGAATGAACAATGGTGGAAAGGTAAATAGCACCCAGCCCAACCAGCCCGCCTCATAGAACTGCGACACCCCTTGCACCGAAACATTCTACACTCCACCCCAACCAGAATGTTCAGCCATGAACTCATTGAATGGCGGTGCAGGCTAGAAGGGCTGAATGGCCTGCTCCTGCACCTATTTTCTATGTTTCTATGAACCATGTGATGTCCTGGGAGAGGCAAAAAAACAGGTAAAAACCAAGGCCAATTTAGGGAAAGAAAATGTGGGAAAATTTCTCTCCCACCCATCCAGGTGATCGAAACTAGTCCAGATCACCCTGGCCATATTCGATTCCCTGCAGCACTTACCATTATATCTGCGCCAGCCAACAAGAAGTGATCTAGTCTAATCCCAATTACCAGCTCTCGGTCTGTAACCCTGCAGGTTACGGCACTTTAAGTGCCCATCCAACCATCTCTTAAAAGTGGTGAGGGTTTCTGTATTCACCACTCTTCCAGGCAGTGAGTTCCAGATCCCCAAAACCCTCTACATAAAGGAGCCCACCCCCACTCAAATCCCCTCTAAGCCTTCCACCAACCACCTTAAAACTATGCCCCCAAAGTTTAAGCTTAAGTTTACGGAGAGTGTGAGGTATGAGGCCGATCAGAGGCATGGATGAGGGTTTGAGCAGATGAACTGAGGAAGGGGCAGAGACCGGCGATGTTATGGAGGTGGAAGTAAGCGTACTTGGTGATTGAGGGAATATGGGTTCGGAAGTTCATCTCGGGGTCAAGTACGATGCCAATCAATAAATTGCAACTCCCCATATCTGTGTTTCAGTATATTAGAATACTATGTATCTCTAGTGATCAATGCTTCAATATTAGTAATTATCAATATAAAGTCATTATCAATATATTTTCTTATCATTCTAAATGTTCATGAATGAATAATTGATTCTATGGGCGATAAGCCGTGCTGGTCTTTCAGTTGGGTCTGTGCACCGTGATCAGTGAATTGACGATGTGCTTCCGGTTCAATCTTTCCATTGGCTTTCTCACCAGATGGGAAATATTTGAACATTGAGATCTGATGGTGTCGGTGAGAGTTCAGCCGCACCTAATGTACAGAGACCGGTCCATCTGCTGGGCTCTGCCTCAAACTGGAGTCACCTCTTAGATCAAAGCCCTTTACTCTAAAACACACACAAGATTCACTGTGACTGTGTTTAGAGACAGAAACTGATCTCACTGCACATCCCATTGCACGGCCTCATGCTGGATAATTGTACTCGGTGGTTAGCTTCCCCGGTCTCATTTCCTGTCTTACCTTGTAACCTGTGTGTACTGTCTACAGGACCGGTGTGTATCTGAGTAAATGGCACTTTCTCTTACCTTTCTCCCCACTCGATCTATTGAAGCGCTTTCAATCGGAAGGGGCTCACTGGTTGGTGCTCTCACAATCCTGTGCTGGTTCACCTGCTGTTGTTCCTCAGTCCACAATCCCTGTTTCCTTCCAGCTGTGGAACTTTCTCAATCACTCCGCCATTCACCGGGATCTAATTATCACAGGGCAGAAAATTAGAAGATTAATGTTGTGAAGTGGAATGTAATGTAAAGTGCTTTTCCAAAGTTTCAGAAAAGTATATGTCCAGTATTTCTGTTTGATTTTATCCTTTTCCTCAGATCTCTGTCCCGCCCATCTGGACTTAGAGAAAATCACCAGAATTCTCCCCGGGTTACACACTGTCTGATCTCACTGGGCCCCCGGGTTACACACTGTCTGATCTCACTGGGCCCCCGGGTTACACACTGTCTGATCTCACTGGGCCCCCGGGTTACACACTGTCTGATCTCACTGGGCCCCCGGGTTACACACTGTCTGATCTCACTGGGCCCCCGGGTTACACACTGTCTGATCTCACTGGGCCCCCGGGTTACACACTGTCTGATCTCACTGGGCCCCCGGGTTAAACACTGTCTGATCTCACTGGGCCCCGGTGACGAGAAGCCGAGGGGAGGGGGAGGAAAGGGGATGGGAGGGGGAGAGGAGTGGGGGACAATTACAGGAGTCCGTCAGCTTTCCCAGGAACCCCCACCACTCTCACACCCGGTCTGTCTCCTCCCTCCCCAGTCATTCTGGGGGTGTGCCTCCTGTGCGCCCGTGTGTCTCTTTTGCCCTCCTCCCCTCCCCACCCCACCCGCCTGGTACACTCACCCTCCCCCCCGGGACACTCTCCCTCGGCCCCCCCCCGGTGCCGCTCAGCTCCGCTCACTTTCAGCCATTTTGTTTACCTTCACCAAAGGCCAGCCTGCGGGGTCCCGCACATGCGCAGTGCCGCCTCACAGCGCGCTCAGGGAGGCATTGTCCGCCCCTGCAATTGGCTGATTGACCTGATTGACAGGCCGCCCACCAATCGCGACCCTGTTTCTGCCATTTACCCCGCCCACTCCCACAGTCGGAGGCGGCTTGCTACGTGGCTACGATTCGAACCCGCGCCGCCACTCACTCAGCGCCAATGACGTCACCAATTCGGTAGCATGAGCTGCGTGACGTCACAACCCGGCAAGAAGGGGTGTGTGACGTCAAACACCAGCAACGCGAGCTGTGTGACACAGTAACCTGGCAACGCAGTCTCTATGATGTCATGTCGGGGAGGGCACCCACCCCACAGGATGTGCGTATACTGAGCCTGACACCACGGGAGGGCACCGACCCCACAGGATGGTGTATACCGAGCCTGGCACCAGGGGAGGGCACCCACCCCACAGGATGGCATATACCGAGCCTGGAACCAAGGGAGGGCACCGACCCCACAGGATGGGTGTATACCGCGGTAGCCTGGCACTAGGGGAGGGCACAAACCCTACAAGATGGCCATATACCGAGCCTAGCACAAGGGGAGGGCACCGACCCCACAGGATGGCCGTGTATCTAGCCTGGCACCAGGGGAGGGCACAAATCCCACAGAATGGCCGAGTATTGAGCCTGGCACCAGGGGAGGGCACAAACCCCACAGGATGGCCGAGTATTGAGCCTGGCAACAGTGGTGGGGGGTGGCGGACGCGGGGAGTGCACCAACACCACAGAATGGCCATGTATTGAGCCTGGCACCAGGTGCGTGGAGGGCAGCAGGAAAACCATTGGCCCATTGGTTGTCACGTGTGTGTCCAGCGGGGCGGGAGCTGCGGGTTTTACCATCAGTGACAGGCCCAGATTACCCAGGTGTATCGGCGCTGCATGGCCCACGGGACAGGAACAAGAAGGAGAGAATGTTCTGAAGTTCTATCCTGTACTTACAGTGATGACTTTTGTAAACTCCTTTTACAGGGTGTTAGAAGGAGAAGATTAGCACACGGGAAGCTCAAACCCAAAGATCACATCCCGATCTGCCACAGTTAGTCGATTCATCAAGGGCTGATTATCATCGGCCTTTTACATAAGAAATAGGAGCAGGAGTGGGCCGTACGGCCCCTGGAGCCTGCTCCGCCATTTAATACAATCATGGCTGATCTGATTATAGACTCAGGTCCACTTTCCTGCCCGCTCCCCATAACCCCTTAATCCCTTATCGGTTAAGAAACTGTCTACCGCTGTCTTAAATTTATTCAATGTCCCAGCTTCCACAGCTCTCTGAGGCAGCGAATTCCACAGATTTACAACCCTCTGAGAGGAGAAATTTCTCCTCATCTCAGTTTTAAATGGGCGGCCCCTTATTCCAAGGTTATGCCCCCTAGTTCCAGTCTCCCCTATCAGTGGAAACATCCTCTCTGCATCCACCTTGTCAAGCCCCCTCATAATCTTATACGTTTCGATAAGATCACCTCTCATTCTTCTGAATTCCAATGAGTAGAGGCCCATTCTACTCAACCTTTCCTTGTAAGTCAATCCCCTCATCTCCGGAATCAACCTAGTGAACCTTCTCTGAACTGCCTCCAAAGCAAGTACATCCTTTCGTAAATATGGAAACCAAGGCAGTATTCCAGGTGTGGCCTCACCAATACCCTGTACAATTGTAGGAAGACTTCCCTGCTTTTATACTCCACCCCCTTTGCAGTAAAGGCCAAGATACCATTGGCCTTCCTGATCACTTGCTGTACCTGAATACTAACCTTTTGTGTTTCATGCACAAATACCCCCAGGTCCCATTGAACTGCAGCACTTTGCAATTTTTCTCCATTTAAATAATAACTTGCTCTTTGATTTTTTTTTTACCAAAGTGCATGACCTCACACTTTCCAACATTATGCCAAATTTTTGCCCACTCATTAGCCTGTCTATGTCGTTTTGCAGGTATTTTGTGTCCTCCTCACACATTGCTTTTTATCCCATCTTTGCATCGTCAGCAAACTTGGTTACGTTACACTCGGTCCTTTCTTCCAAGTTGTTAATATAGATTGTAAATAGTTGGGGTCCCAGCGGCACCCCACTAGTTACTGATTGCCAACCCGAGAATGAACCATTTATCCCGACTCTCTGTTTTCTGTTAGCCAATCCTCTATCCATGCTAATCTATTACCCCCAACCCCGTGAACTTTTATCTTGCGCAGTAACCTTTTATGTGGCACCTTGTCAAATGCCTTCTGGAGGTCCAAATATACATCCACTGGTTCCCCTTTATCCACCATGTTTGTTACATCCTCAAAGAATTCCAGCAAATTTGTCAAACATGACTTCCCCTTCATAAATCCACGCTGACTCTGCCTGACCGAATTATGCTTTTCCAAATATCCTGCGACTGTTTCTTTAATAATGTACTCCAACATTTTCCCAACCACAGATGTTAGGCTAACTGGCCTAGTTTCCTGCTTTTTGGCTGCCTCCTTTTTTAAATAGGGGCGTTACATTTGTAGTTTTCCAATCTGCTGAGACCTCCCAGAGTCCAGGGAATTTTGGTAAATTGTAACCAATGCATCCACTATCCCTGCCGTTACTTCTCTTAAGACCGTAGGATGCAAGTCATCAGGTCCAGGGGATGTATCCGCCTTTAGTCCCATTATCTTACTTCTTAGTGATTGTGATAAGTTCTTTCCCCCACCCCCCCGAAAACCCCTTGACTATCCACTGTTGGAATATTGCTTGTGTCCTTTACCTTAAAGACTGATACAAAATATTTGTTTAGAGTTTCTGCTCTCTCTTTGTTCCCCATCACTAATTCCCGTTCTCATCCTCTGAGGGACCAACATTTACTTTAGCCACTGTTTTCCTTTTTATATACCTATAGAAACTCTTGCTGTCTGTTTTTATATTTTGTGCTAGTTTACTTTCATAGTCTATCTTCCCTTTCTTAATGATTTTTTTAGTCATTCTTTGCTGACTTTTAAAAGCTTCCCAATCTTCTGTTCACTCACTAGTTTTGGCCACTTTGTATGCCTTTGTTTTTAATTGGATACCGTCCTTTATTTCTTTAGTTAGCCACGGATGGCTATCTTTTCTTTTACACCCTCAATGGAACTGGAACTGGATTGCAGTGGGACTTTCAGGAGAATATTAAAGTTGGGCACCAGAGAAATAATTACAATCTGAGCGTCAATATCAGGGCAACTTATTCCCGGGGCATTCATTCATCGCGGGCCACCCCGACCTGCGAGAAGACGCCACCGCAGGTCGGGAGGATAAAAGAGCAGCATGGGTCCTGGGACATCGTGGGTCACCCTGACCTGAGAGGACATATTCTCATCCGTTCCGTGTACTGCTTTCATCTGCATAGTGCTACATGTAACGTGATTCCTGATCGGTATTGAAATGTATCCCGGAATGTAATGTAAACCTGTTATTATCTTCTCCATGTAATACCCTTATTTGCACAGTACTACATGTAACGTGATTTACGGATTGTACTAAACTGTACCTTGAAATGAAATGCACGCTAGTGCATCGTATGGAACTGCTGTCAGCATCCAAACGAATTGTATGGAATTGCTGACCGCAAGGTACTGAACTATTTTCCAATGTACTGTGAAAGTTTTACATAAATAAAGTATATTTTTGAAGGGAAAAAAAGACCATCGTGGGTCAGGAGGACAAAAGAGCATACCACTGCAGCTTAAAGAGTGAGCTGCTACAAGTGTGCGACAGCTTCGAGGTGGGCGACTGGATGACATCAACAAAATCCAGGTCACAGTTTGGAGCGTGGGCAGGAACATTGGCGGGGTCCAGGTACAGCGGAGGAGCGGGAAGGTTGGGGCGGATGAGCGGCGAGAGATCGTGGCGGAGGAGCGGTGAGAGATCGTGGCGGAGGAACGGTGAGAGATCATGGCGGAGGAACGGTGAGAGATCGGGACGGAGGAGCGGCGAGAGATCGGGACGGAGGAGCGGCAAGGGATCGTGGCGGAGGAGCGGCGAGAGATCGTGGCGGAGGAACGGTGAGAGATCGTGGCGGAGGAACGGTGAGAGATCGTGGCGGAGGTACGGTGAGAGATCGTGGCGGAGGAACGGTGAGAGATCGTGGCGGAGGAACGGTGAGAGATCGTGGCGGAGGTACGGTGAGCGATCGTGGCGGAGGAATGGTGAGAGATCGTGGCGGAGGAATGATGAGAGATCGTGGCGGAGGAGCGGGAAGGTCGGGGCGGAGGAACGGTGAGAGATCGTGGCGGAGGAACGGTGAGAGATTGTGACGGAGGAACGGTGAGAGATCGTGGCGGAGGTACGGTGAGAGATCGTGGCGGAGGTACGGTGAGAGATCGTGGCGGAGGGACGGTGAGAGATCGTGGCGGAGGAGCGGGAAGGTCGGGGCAGAGGAACGGTGAGAGATCGTGGCGGAGGAACAGTGAGAGATCGTGGCCGAGGTACGGTGAGAGATCGTGGCGGAGGAACGGTGAGAGATCGTGGCGGAGGTACGGTGAGAGATTGTGGCGGAGGAGCGGGAAGGTCGGGGCGGAGGTACGGTGAGAGATCGTGGCGGAGGTACGGTGAGAGATCGTGGCGGAGGTACGGTGAGAGATCGTGGCGGAGGTACGGTGAGAGATTGTGGCGGAGGAGCGGGAAGGTCGGGGCGGAGGTACGGTGAGAGATCGTGGCGGAGGTACGGTGAGAGATCGTGGCGGAGGAGCGGGAAGGTCAGGGCGGAGGAACGGTGAGAGATCGTGGCGGAGCAGCGGGAAGGTCGGGGCGGAGGTACGGTGAGAGATCGTGGCGGAGGAACGGTGAGAGATCGTGGCGGAGGAACGGTG
This sequence comes from Pristiophorus japonicus, assembly GCF_044704955.1. NCBI lineage: Eukaryota > Metazoa > Chordata > Chondrichthyes > Pristiophoridae > Pristiophorus > Pristiophorus japonicus. The sequence continues at coordinate 398,575 of NW_027254047.1, forward strand.
AGAGATCGTGGCGGAGGTATGGTGAGAGATCGTGGCGGAGGAACGGTGAGAGATCGTGGCGGAGGTACGGTGAGAGATCGTGGCGGAGGTACGGTGAGAGATCGTGGCGGAGGAACGGTGAGAGATCGTGGCGGAGGAACGGTGAGGGATCGTGGCGGAGGAGCGGTGAGAGATCGTGGCGGAGGAACGGTGAGAGATCGTGGCGGAGGAGCGGTGAGAGATCGTGGCGGAGGAACGGTGAGAGATCGTGGCGGAGGAGCGGTGAGAGATCGTGGCGGAGGAACGGTGAGAGATCGTGGCGGAGGAACGGTGAGAGATCGTGGCGGAGGAAAGGTGAGAGATCGTGGCGGAGGAACGGTGAGAGATCGTGGCGGAGGAACGGTGAGAGATCGTGGCGGAGGTACGGTGAGAGATCGTGGCGGAGGGACGGTGAGAGATCGTGGCGGAGGAACGGTGAGAGATCGTGGCGGAGGAACGGTGAGAAATCGTGGCGGAGGAGCGGGAAGGTCGGGGCGGAGGAACGGTGAGAGATCGTGGCGGAGGAGCGGGAAGGTCGGGGCGGAGGAACGGTGAGAGATCGTGGCGGAGGAACGGTGAGAGATCGTGGCGGAGGAACGGTGAGAGATCGTGGCGGAGGAGCGGGAAGGTCGGGGTGGAGGAACGGTGCGAGATCGTGGCGGAGGTACGGTGAGAGATCGTGGCGGAGGTACGGTGAGAGATCGTGGCGGAGGAACGGTGAGAGATCGTGGCGGAGGAGCGGGAAGGTCGGGGCGGAGGAACGGTGAGAGATCGTGGCGGAGGTACGGTGAGAGCTCGTGGCGGAGGTACGGTGAGAGATCGTGGCGGAGGAACGGTGAGAGATCGTGGCGGAGGAATGGTGAGAGATCGTGGCGGAGGTGCGGTGAGAGATCGTGGTGGAGGAACGGTGAGAGATCGTGGCGGTGGAACGGTGAGAGATCGTGGCGGAGGAACGGTGAAAAATCGTGGCGGAGGTGTGATGAATGAGGGTACGGGGCCCAGAAGAGCCGAGAGCCCAGGGGCAGCACGGGCCTGCCCACACTGCGATATGTGTGCGCACTAGGTCCTTGCAGCAAAGCAGATCTCCTGCCGTCCTGGTTAACCCTTGCCACTGGATAAAGGCCGAGCTCTGTCAATCCTGCGTGGTGGCTGGTGTGAGACGGTCACCACATGTTAAAACAATCCAGCCGATATTCCACCCTTCAATTGGAGTTCAGGACTGGAATATCGGCTCCTTCATTGAAACATCTGCGACCCCCTGTGGAAGCAAGTCATCCTGGTTCCAGGGACCGCCGATGATGATGAAGACTATTCTCGGGGAGGTTGCGGGTATTCCCGGGATTCTGTAGATATTGTGGGAGGCAGATTAGTTCGGTGACAATCGCAGATCTGCCCCGGAATAGACAAAACAATCTGTGACCCTCCTGTGAAGCGCCAGAGGACGTTTTACTGCGTTAAAGGCACTATATAAAGACAAGTTGTTGTTGTTGTTGTCCCGCCAATCCCTCTTTTTTTTCATAGGCAGTCCCTCGGAATCGAGGAAGGCTTGCTTCCACTCCTAAAATATGAGATCTTTGGTGGTTGAACAGTCCAATATCAGAGCCACAGACCCTGTCACATGTGGAACAGATATTCGTCGGAGGAAGTGGTGGGTGGCACTGAATTATCACACACTCCTTCCGCTGCCTGTGCCTGACCACTTCACGCTCGCGGTGTTGAGATTAGAAGTGCTCAACAACCTCCCGATGCACTTCCTCCACTTAGGGCGGTCTTTGGCCAGGGTCTCCCAGGTGTCAGTGGGGATGTTGCACTTCATCAGGGAGGCTTTGAGGGTGTCCTTGTAACGTTTCCTCTGCCCACCTTTGGCTCGTTTGCCGTGACGGAGCTCCGAGTAGAGTGCTTGCTTTGGGAGTCCCGTGTCGGGCATGCGGACAATGTGGCCTGCCCAGCGGAGCTGGTCGAGTGTGGTCAGTGCTTCAATGCTGGGGATGTTAGCCTGGTCGAGGACGCTAACGTTGGTGCGTCTGTCCTCCCAGGGGATTTGCAGGATCTTGCGGAGACATCGTTGGTGGTATTTCTCCAGCGACTTGAGCTGTCTGCTGTACATGGTCCATGTCTCTGAGCCATACAAGAGGGCGGCTATTACTACAACCCTGTTGACCATGAGCTCGGTGGTAGGTTTGAGGGCCTGGTCTTCAAACACTCTTTTACTCAGGCGGCCGAAGGCTACACTGGAGGCGGTGTTGGATCTGGTGGTCAATGCCTGCCCTTGTTGATAAGAGACTCCCGAGGTTTGGGGAATGGTCCCCGGTGTCCAGGGCCGCGCCGTGGACCTTGCTGACTGGGGGGCAGTGCTGTGTGGCGGGGACAGGCTGCTGGAGGACCTTTGTCTTACGGATGTTTAGTGTAAGGCCCGAGCTCTCGGCCGCCTCAGTAAATACGTCACAATGTCCTGGAGTGGAACACAGGGGCAAAGGTCACCGCCCGTTAAACATTCAAATATTTCAACCCAACCGCCAAGCTCCGAGCGTGAGCCTCGCTCAACCCAAATCATGGCCGCAAACCCCGCCTCCCGGCGGCGCTGATTGGCCAGGGGCGGCCCGGTGAGGAGCTCCCGGGGGAAGCGGATTGGCCTGAGCGCCTGGCACCCAGAGTGAGGGAGGTGGGTTTGCGGGGGCGGGGCTCTCCCGGCGGAAGCGGATTGGCCGGAGCGCCTGTCACTCAGAGTGAGGGAGGCGGGCCGGGACTCGGAGCTCGGGCAGGGTGCCAGTGAAGCGGCGCTGGGCCCTTGTGTCGGTGAGTTGGAGCCGCCTGGTTTTATACCCGGGGGGTGAGGGCTGGGATGAGGGGAGGGGGGATTGAGGAGGAGGGGGATGTGTTTGCTCCAGTCTGTACTATATATAATGTGTTGAATGTTGTTGTGGATTGTTACAGAGGGGAAACACATTGAAATAGTGTTTGCAATGACAGGGTCTGCTGCCCAGTGAGTGAGCCACAGGCCTGGCTGCTGGGTACAGGATGTGCTGCAGAGGGCACAGATCAAATGTTTCATCTATTGGAAGGTAATGCACCTAATTCCGGACCTGCCAAGTCTGTTATTTGGAGTGGGCACCATATAGCGGATCATTTTTAAATTCACAAACCGCAGCCGTGCCTTCAGCTGCCTGGGCCCTGAGCTCTGGATTCTCTCCCTAAACCTCTCCGCCTCTCTACCCCTCTCCTTTAAAGCGCTCCTTAAAACCTGCCTCTTTTACCAGCTTTTGGTCACCTGTCTTAATATCTCCTCACGTGGCTCAGTGTTGGCACCGATTTAAGAAGCGGGGCGAAATGAAACTTTTTATTTTAAACACAGCGAGTTGTTGTGATCTGGAACTACTTTTGAAGTGTACTTGTGGTTTAATGTAGGAAACGTGGCCGTCAATCTGCACACGGCAAGCTCCCACCAGCAGCAATGTGTTAGCGACCAAATAATATGTTTTTGTTGATGTTGGTTGAGAGATAAATATTGGCCAGGGTATTGTGGATAACTTCCCCTGCTCTTCAAAATAGTGCCGTGAGATCTTTTACATCCACCTGAGGGGGTAGACGGGGGATCGGTTTAAGATTTCATCAGAAAGACGGCACCTCCGACAGTGCAGCGCTCCCTCAGCACTGCATTGGTGTGTCAGCCTAGATTTTGTGCTCCAGGTTCTGGAGCAGGACTTAAACCTATAACCTTCTGAGTCTTAAAAAAACCCAAGCTGGTAATACAGAAAAATAGACAGGAGGAGTTGGGGGCAAGTTTTGCTGCAATTATCTCCCTCCTGTCACACTATATGAAGGCACAGTTTTAAGAGGATGACTTCTTTACCCAGAGAGTGTTGAGAATTTGGGATTTGCTGCCACATGGAGTTGTTGAGGAGAATAGCACAGATGCAATTCAGGGGAAACTAGGTTCTTTATTATTCTTTGTCATCCTTTATTATCAGGGTTCCCCCCCCCCCCCACCTTTACCATTCGAGCCTGCTCCGCCATTCAATAAGATCATAGCTGATCTTCGACCTTAACTCTACTTTCCCGCCCAATCCCCATATCCCTTGATTCCCCCAGAGTCCAAAAATCTATCGATCTCAGCCTTAAATATATTCAGAGACTCAGCATCCATAGCCCTTTGGGTTACAGAATTCCAAAGATTCACATCCTCTCAGCGAAGAAATTCCTCCTCATCTCGGTCTTAAATGGCCGACCCCTTATCCTGAGACTATGTCCCCTAGTTCTAGACTCTCCAGACAGGGGAAACAACCTCTCAGCATCTACCCTGTCAGTCCCCCTCAGAATCTTGTGTTTCAATGAGATCACCTCTCTTTCTTCTTAATTCCAGAGAGTATGGGCCCAATGTGCATTGGGGAGGGGGGAGAGGAAGGGGGATGGGATGAGGAAGGGGAATGGTGAGGCAGAGGAGGGATGCAAATAATCCCCATAATACAATGGTGGGTAATCTTAGTCATGGGTTAAAGACAATCTGTGCATGGGATCTTGTTTTTATGAGTGGTGGGGGGCTGTCATCTATTGTAAGGTGTGTGTATGTGTGTGCTTAAATTAGACTTGTAGTGTGAAGAATGTGCTCATAGCTGGAGTATGGGTAAGAAATGATGGAGTCAGCAACGACAGGAAATGATGCTGTATCAGGACTATCTCAGTCACACAGTCGTTGAATTGTGTCTGACAGTTTCTAGCAGAGGACATGTCATGCTGCAATAATGTTGTGTGTTAATCCCGTAGAAAGAAAGACTATATTGTGTTTTTCACAAGCTCAGGACATCCCAAAGTGCTTTACAGCCAATGAAGTACTTTTGAAGCGTAGTCAGTGTTGTAAAGTAGGAAACGCAGCAGCCAATTAGCGCACAGCAAGATTCCACGAACAGCAATGTGACAATGACCAGCTCATCTGTTTTAGTGATGTTGGTTGAAGGATAAATATTGACCCAGGACACTGAGGTGAACTCCCCTGCTCTCCTTCCCAATAGGAAACATGGTGTTGCCTGACTTTGCATTTTATTTAAATTTCAGGATATCTTGTGAGCTGGAGGAGAGCAGGAATCTTACTGTGAATCTAATGTTGTTGAAGTATAGAAAGCTCAGTACTTCTGTTCATAGTTCAGCTGATTCTGCCTGTCTTAACTCAGTATGTCCCGGCTCAGTGTGATTGGGACAGTCATGTCACATACTCTGTGTTGATGCAAAGCAGTTTGAGATTGATGACGAGGGGAGATGCGCAGAGTAACTCTGAAGACCAATAGTTTCCATTGACCGTGGGCCAGGAGAGAGTTTGACTCCACTTCAGCTTTGCACGAGCTGCAACCATTATGAAGTGAAGTTAAAACAGTTGGTCCAGCTAAGAATTTATTTTAAAATTCACATTTAATCCTAATTGTAGCAGAGCCCTGACTCTGCTGTCAGCACCTAGAATCATAGAAACACACAGCACTGGAGGCCATTCTGCCCATCGTGCCTGTGTTGGCTCTTTGAAAGAGCTGTCCCATTACTCTCACTCCTCTGCTCTTTCCCCAGAGCCCTGTGAATGTCTCCTATTCAACTATTTATCCAATTCCCTTTTGAAAGTTACTATTGAATCTGCTTCCACCGCCCTTTCAGGCAGGGCACTCCAGATCACCATAACTCGCTGTGTAAAAATGTTTCCCCTCATTTCCTCCCTGGATTTTTTGCCAACTAACTTAAGACCTCATTTTAATTTAAATTGCAGGTGAAAATGAACTGAATCCTACATTCTCTGAGGCAGAAGGAAATCTCATGATTTTGAGTTTAAGCAGCAAGAGAGCATCTCCGAAATGAAGGTGAATTCTCAGTAGGCCGATGTGGGCTGTACCTGTACGGGGAGCGTGTTATGCACCCCATGCCTGGCTAACAGAACTCTTTCCCTGTGCATTTTCAGCAGCGTGGCTTGGTGGTTATTAAGCATTGTAATCAATGTGCTGGTGACCTGCGATAGTTTTGTTTCCTTCTTCAACAAACTTTTTTTGTCTTCACAGGAACATTCGAATCAATCGCAGAACCTCATCGACTCTGAATTTTCTACATTGCGCAATATTTTGGATGAAAAGGAACAGAATTTGGTCGAAGAACTGAATGAGGAAAAGGATGATATTTTATTCAGAATGGAGACAAATCTGTGAGAAATCTGAGACAATTCACGATAAGCTTTCCTTGCTGTAGATAAATAACCTGAACCTCGGGATAGAAAGTACAATTTTGAAGTTTGCAGACGAGTCAAAACTTGGCAACGTAGTGAATAGTGAGCAGGATAGAAGCAGACTTCAGGAGGACAAAGACAGACTGGAGAAATGGGCAGACACATGGCAGGTACAGTTTAACGTGGCTGAGTGTGAGGTGATGCACTTTGGGAAGAACAACATGGAGAGGCAGTATAATCTAAATAGTGCTATTTTGAGCGTTGTGCAAGAACAGAATGAACTGGGGTAAATGTTCACAAATCTTTTGAAGGTGGCAGGGCAAATTGATAAGACAGTGAAGAAAGCTTGTGGGATACTTGGCTTTGTAAACGGGGGCATTGAATTCAATACAAGGAAGTCATGCTGAACCTTTACAAATCACTGGTTAGGCTGCAGCTGGAGTATTGTGTAGAATTCTGGGAACCACACTTGAGGAAGGATGTCAAGGTCTTGGAGAGAGTAAGGAGGAGGTTTATTAGGATGAGAGTAGGAATGAGGGACTTCAGTAAAGTGGAGAGATAGCAGAAGCTGGGATTGTTCTCCTTGGAGCAACAAAGGTCAAGGGGACACCTAATGGAGGTATTCAAAATTCTGAGGGGGTTTTGATTGAGCAAACGGGAGAAACTATTTCTTCTGGCAACCGGACCGGTAGCCAGAGGTCACAGATCTAAAATAATTGGCAAGAGAACTAGAGGGGAAATGTGGAGATATGTTTTCAGATTTGTAACCTGAAAGGGTGGTGGAAGCAGATTCCATCGGGACGTTCAAAGGGCAATGGGACATGTAGCTGGAGAGAACTCATTTTCAGCGTTATGGGGAAAGGATTGGGTGTGGGAGTAAATTGGACAGCTCTTTCACAGGATCAACAGCTTTAATCTCCTCGGTGTCTTTGACATCCAGGCCCACATCACATCCTTGCTGTCTACTCTGCTGTGCCTGAATACTTTTTTAAAAATTCATTCAGAGTTGTGGAAATCTGGAACTCCCTCCCTCAAAAGACTGAATGCTCGGATCAAACAATTCAACATTTTCCAGACTGAGATGGGTAGATTGTTGTTGGTTAAGGGCATCAAAGGATATGGAGCAGAAGTGGGTAAATGCAGTTGGGGTACAGATCTAACTGAATGGTGCAACAGGCTCCTCCTGTCCCTGTGCACCATCCTCTGCAGTCAGCCATGTTTATAATATTCCCACAACATTGGAGTTCCCGAGTGCTGCAGTAACCTCGTGTTTTGGAATTGCTGATCCCGAATGCATTCAGCGTTCACGTCTATACAGCTTAATGTAGATGTTCCATCTTTTGGCCCCTAGTTTACCCTTGTTAATGTTACCTGGTTCTTGTATATCACCCACCTGCTGTCTAGATTCCACTCTGTAATCAATGTCATGTGGATCACCTTTCCTCCTGGCCTTCTCCCTCCTCCAATGTAAATGCTTCTTGCAGCTACTTCAACGTTCCTGACCATTTCCATGGTTTTTATTTGGTCAGCTCTCTCCCATTTTTTGTCACAGGAACAGCGCCATTTACGCTTCAACGTCCCAGTATTATTTTCGCAGCAGATTGACATAATTTGCGATTTTCTTTGCAAACATCTTTGTCACCAAAAACCGGAAGTATAACAAATGGAATTGCCTTGATTTTCTCGGCCATCCTTGCATGGGACGGTTCAGAGCCCTTACAGGATTTCATACATTGTCATTTAGCCCCTCCTGCTCCTCCAGTACCTTTTGTCATTTATCTTCAATGTGCACAGACCTATCTCTGGGTAACCAACTCATCATCATTACCACACTCATCACCACCCACCTCCCTACAGCCAGAATCTCCCTGCACCTTAACAGACTGCAGGAAGATATCAGTGAATGGTCACGTGGGCAGAACAGTGGCAAATAGAATTCAATCTGCAGAAGTGTGAGGTCATGCATTTGAGGAGGGCTAACAAGGCAAGGGAATACACATTAAATGGTGGGACACTGAGCAGTGCAGAGGAGCTGACACTGAGACACACACAGGCTCTACAGTAGCAGAGGGGAGTGAATTGTTCCTTTACCCGCTGTGTACTGTACCTGTACAGGAGCTGGCACTGAGAGGCACGGGCTCTACAGTACCAGAGGGGAGTGAATCGTTCCCCTTTACCCACTGTCTACTGTACATGTACAGGAGCTGGCACTGAGAGGCACACGAGCCATACAGTACCAGGCGTGAGTGAATCGTTCCCCTTTACCCGCTGTGTACAGGAGCTGACACTGAGACATGCACGGGCTTCACAGAAGCAGCCGGGAGTGAATCGTTTCCCTTTACCCGCTGTGTACTGTACATGTACAGGAGATGACACTGAGATACACATGGACTTTACAGTAGCAGACGGGATTTATGAGGATGTTGCCTGGACTGGAGAATTTTAGCTTTGAGGAAAGACTGGACAAGCTGAGATTGTTTATTCTTTGGCAAAGAGGAGGCTGAGGAGAGAGCTGAGTGAATAGGAAGGACCTATTTCCCTTAGCAGTGGGGTCAACAAGCAGGGGGCATAGATTTAAAGTAATTGGTAGGAGGAGAGAGGCGGGAGTCCAGAGAGGCAGCGGCCTGTAAAAGGCTCAGCAGTCCGGGGAGCGTCGAGAGAGGCGGGAGTCCAGAGAGGCAGCGGCCTGTAAAAGGCTCAGCAGTCCGGGGAGAGTCGAGAGAGGCGGGAGTCCAGAGAGGCAGCGGCCTATAAAAGGCTCAGCAGTCCGGGGAGCGTCGAGAGAGGCGGGAGTCCAGAGAGGCAGCGGCCTGTAAAAGGCTCAGCAGTCCGGGGAGCGTCGAGAGAGGCGGGAGTCCAGAGAGGCAGCGGCCTATAAAAGGCTCAGCAGTCCGGGGAGCGTCGAGAGAGGCGGGAGTCCAGAGAGGCGTAGCGGTGCAGCTCCAGCTGGGAGAGAAGGCAAAAAAGTAGAAGGAAATCAAAAGGTGACGTCACAGCCAACGTGGTAAGTGATTGGCTGCTGATTGGTGAGTAGTTTTTCTTTTTCTTTATTAGTCAGTAACTTTTAACATTGTTGTCGGCAATTTAAGTGTATCTAAGGGTTAAGTCATGGCAGGACAGCTCGGTCACGTGATATGCTCCTCCTGTACCATGTGGGAACACGGGGACAACACCAGTGTCCCTGACGACTACATGTGCGGGAAGTGTGTCCACCTCCGGCTACTGACGGTCCGCGTTGCGGAGTTGGAGCTGAAGGTGGATTCACTCTGGAGCATCCACGATGCTGAGAATGACGTGAGTATCACGTGTAGCGAGTTGGTCTTACTGCAGGAGAAGGGTCCACAGCCAGCGAGGGAATGGAAGACCAGCAGGAAGAGTAGTGCAAGGAAGGTAGTGCAGGGGTCCCCTGTGGTCATCCCCCTGCAAAACAGATACACCGCTTTGAGTACTGTTGAGGGGGATGACTCATCAGGGGAGGGCAGCAGCAGCCAAGTTCATGGCACCGTGGCTGGCTCTGTTGCACAGGAGGGCAGGAAAAAGAGTGGAAGAGCGATAGTGATAGGGGATTCAATTGTAAGGGGAATAGATAGGCGTTTCTGCGGCCGCAACCGAGACTCCAGGATGGTATGTTGCCTCCCTGGTGCAAGGGTCAAGGATGTCTCGGAGCGGGTGGAGGACATTCTAAAAAGGGAGGGAGAACAGCCAGTTGTCGTGGTGCACGTTGGTACCAATGACATAGGTAAAAAAAGGGATGAGTTCCTACGAAATGAATTTAAGGAGCTAGGAGCTAAATTAAAAAGTAGGACCTCAAAAGTAGTAATCTCGGGATTGCTACCAGTGCCACGTGCTAGTCAGAGTAGGAATCGCAGGATAGCTCAGATGAATACGTGGCTTGAGCAATGGTGCAGCAGGGAGGGATTCAAATTCCTGGGGCATTGGAACCGGTTCTGGGGGAGGTGGGACCAGTACAATCCGGACGGTCTGCACCTGGGCAGAATCGGAACCAATGTCCTCGGGGGAGTGTTTGCTAGTGCTGTTGGGGAGGAGTTAAACTAATATGGCAGGGGGATGGGAACCAATGCAGGGAGATAGAGGGAAACAAAAAGGAGGCAAAAACAAAAGACAGAAAGGAGATGAGGAAAAGTGGAGGGCAGAGAAACCCAAGGCAAAGAACAAAAAGGGCCATTGTACAGCAAAATTCTAAAAGGACAGAGGGTGTTAAAAAAACAAGCCTGAAGGCTTTGTGTCTTAATGCAAGGAGTATCCGCAATAAGGTGGATGAATTAACTGTGCAAATAGATGTTAACAAATATGATGTGATTGGGATTACGGAGACGTGGCTCCAGGATGAGCAGGGCTGGGAACTCAACATCCAGGGGTATTCAACATTCAGGAAGGATAGAATAAAAGGAAAAGGAGGTGGGGTAGCATTGCTGGTTAAGGAGGAGATTAAGGCAATAGTTAGGAAGGACATTAGCTTGGATGATGTGGAATCTATATGGGTAGAGCTGCAGAACACCAAAGGGCAAAAAACGTTAGTGGGAGTTGTGTACAGACCTCCAAACAGTAGTAGTGATGTTGGGGAGGGCATCAAACAGGAAATTAGGGGTGCGTGCAATAAAGGTGCAGCAGTTATAATGGGTGACTTTAATATGCACATAGATTGGGCTAACCAAACTGGAAGCAATACGGTGGAGGAGGATTTTCTGGAGTGCATAAGGGATGGTTTTTTAGACCAATATGTCGAGGAACCAACTAGGGGGGAGGCCATCTTAGACTGGGTGTTATGTAATGAGAAAGGATTAATTAGCAATCTCGTTGTGCGAGGCCCCTTGGGGAAGAGTGACCATAATATGGTGGAATTCTGCATTAGGATGGAGAATGAAACAGTTAATTCAGAGACCATGGTCCAGAACTTAAAGAAGGCTAACTTTGAAGGTATGAGGCGTGAATTGGCTGAGATGGATTGGCGAATGATACTTAAGGGGTTGACTGTGGATGGGCAATGGCAGACATTTAGAGACCGCATGGATGAACTACAACAATTGTACATTCCTGTCTGGCATAGAAATAAAAAAGGGAAGGTGGCTCAACCGTGGCTATCAAGGGAAATCAGGGATAGTATTAAAGCCAAGGAAGTGGCATACAAATTGGCCAGAAATAGCAGCGAACCTGGGGACTGGGAGAAATTTAGAACTCAGCAGAGGAGGACAAAGGGTTTGATTAGGGCAGGGAAAATGGAGTATGAGAAGAAGCTTGCAGGGAACATTAAGACGGATTGCAAAAGTTTCTATAGATATGTAAAGAGAAAAAGGTTAGTAAAGACAAACGTAGGTCCCCTGCAGTCAGAATCAGGGGAAGTCATAACGGGGAACAAAGAAATGGCGGACCAATTGAACAAGTACTTTGGTTCGGTATTCACGAAGGAGGACACGAACAACCTTCCGGTTATAAAAGGGGTCGGGGGGTCTAGTAAGGAGGAGGAACTGAGGGAAATCCTTATTAGCCGGGAAATTGTGTTGGGGAAATTGATGGGATTGAAGGCCGATAAATCCCCAGGGCCTGATGGACTGCATCCCAGAGTACTTAAGGAGGTGGCCTTGGAAATAGTGGATGCGTTGACAGTCATTTTCCAACATTCCATTGACTCTGGATCAGTTCCTATGGAGTGGAGGGTAGCCAATGTAACCCCACTTTTTAAAAAAGGAGGGAGAGAGAAAACAGGGAATTATAGACCGGTCAGCCTGACATCGGTAGTGGGTAAAATGATGGAATCAATTATTAAGGATGTCATAGCAGTGCATTTGGAAAGAGGTGACATGATAGGTCCAAGTCAGCATGGATTTGTGAAAGGGAAATCATGCTTGACAAATCTTCTGGAATTTTTTGAGGATGTTTCCAGTAGAGTGGATAAGGGAGAACCAGTTGATGTGGTATATTTGGACTTTCAGAAGGCGTTCGACAAGGTCCCACACAAGAGATTGATGTGCAAAGTTAGAGCACATGGGATTGGGGGTAGTGTACTGACATGGATTGAGAACTGGTTGTCAGACAGGAAGCAAAGAGTAGGAGTAAATGGGTACTTTTCAGAATGGCAGGCAGTGACTAGTGGGGTACCGCAGGGTTCTGTGCTGGGGCCCCAGCTGTTTACACTGTACATTAATGATTTAGATGAGGGGATTGAGTGTAGTATCTCCAAGTTTGCGGATGACACTAAGTTGGGTGGCATTGTGAGCTGCGAGGAGGATGCTGTGAGGCTGCAGAGCGACTTGGATAGGTTAGGTGAGTGGGCAAATGCATGGCAGATGAAGTATAATGTGGATAAATGTGAGGTTATCCACTTTGGTGGTAAAAACAGAGAGACAGACTATTATCTGAATGGTGACAGATTAGGAAAAGGGGAGGTGCAAAGAGACCTGGGTGTCATGGTACATCAGTCATTGAAGGTTGGCATGCAGGTGCAGCAGGCGGTTAAGAAAGCAAATGGCATGTTGGCCTTCATAGCAAGGGGATTTGAGTACAGGGGCAGGGAGGTGTTGCTACAGTTGTACAGGGCATTGGTGAGGCCACACCTGGAGTATTGTGTACAGTTTTGGTCTCCTAACCTGAGGAAGGACATTCTTGCTATTGAGGGAGTGCAGCGAAGGTTCACCAGACTGATTCCCGGGATGGCGGGACTGACCTATCAAGAAAGACTGGATCAACTGGGCTTGTATTCACTGGAGTTCAGAAGAATGAGAGGGGACCTCATAGAAACATATAAAATTCTGACGGGGTTAGACAGGTTAGATGCAGGAAGAATGTTCCCAATGTTGGGGAAGTCCAGAACCAGGGGTCACAGTCTAAGGATAAGGGGTAAGCCATTTAGGACCGAGATGCGGAGGAACTTCTTCACCCAGAGAGTGGTGAACCTGTGGAATTCTCTACCACAGAAAGTTGTTGAGGCCAATTCACTAAATATATTCAAAAAGGAGTTAGATGAGGTCCTTACTGCTAGGGGGATCAAGGGGTATGGCGAGAAAGCAGGAATGGGGTACTGAAGTTGAATGTTCAGCCATGAACTCATTGAATGGCGGTGCAGGCTAGAAGGGCCGAATGGCCTACTCCTGCACCTATTTTCTATGTTTCTATGTTTCTATGTTTAGCGGGTATTTGAGGGGAAATGTTTTCACCCAGAGGGTGGTTGGGGTATGGAACTCACTTATCGAAAGGTTGGTAGAGGCAGAAAACCTCACCACGACTAAAACGTACTTGAATGTGCACTTGAAGTGCCATAACCTACAGGGCTAGGACCGAGAGCTGGAAAGTGGGATAAGGCCGGATAACTCTTCGTCGGCCGGCACGGACACAATGGGCCGAAATGACTTCCTGCTCTGCTGTAAATTTCTATGATTCTATGAACTGCATCTTTGTCCTAACTATGTTCTCTGGCTTCTGAACTACTTGTTCCTCCATTACTTGGTCTTCTGCATTCGGAGTTAGTGCTTGATCTAATTAAATGATGGAACAGTCTCGAGGGGCTGAATGGCCTACTCCTGTTCCTATGTTCCTATATCTGCACATTGTTGTAAGAACATAAGAACATAAGAATTAGGAACAGGAGTAGGCCATCTAGCCCCTCGAGCCTGCTCCGCCATTCAACAAGATCATGGCTGATCTGGCCGTGGACTCAGCTCCACTTACCTGCCCGCTCCCCGTAACCCTTAATTCGCTTATTGGTTAAAAATCTATCTATCTGTGATTTGAATACATTCAATGAGCTAGCCTCAACTGCTTCCTTGGGCAGAGAATTCCACAGATTCACAACCCTCTGGGAGAAGAAATTCCTTCTCAACTCGGTTTTAAATTGGCTCCCCCATATTTTGAGGCTGTGCCCCCGAGTTCTAGTCTCCCCGACCAGCGGAAACAACCGCTCTGCCACTATCTTGCCTATCCCTTTCATTATTTTAAATGTTTGTATAAGATCACCCCTCATCCTTCTGAACTCCAACGAGTAAAGACCCAGTCTACTCAATCTATCATCATAAGGTAACCCCCTCATCTCCGGAATCAGCCTAGTGAATCGTCTCTGTACCCCCTCCAAAACTAGGATATCCTTCCTTCAGAAAGGTGACTTTCTCAGTGTCTTTATAAGCATTCTTCCTGCCGTCAGTGCATCCTCTATTATCTTATGTGCTCAGTTTCCCCCAGCTGTTATTTCTGTTTCTTGCTGCCCCTGTACCTGTTTGCAAAAATCCCTGTCCCAGCTCCCCAGTGACTCGCCCTCAATATTGAGTACCAGCCCATGCACTTCACTAAACTGACTCAATTTGTCCAACCCGTGTCTTTGCTTATTAGCTTTCCAACTGTTTCCTTTCATTAGTTCCCATCTGCTCCTCTCAAAGGCCCTAACATAGAAACATAGAAAATAGGTGCAGCAATAGGCCATTCGGCCCTTCAAGCCTACACCACCATTCAATGAGTTCATGGCTGAACATGCAACTTCAGTACCCCATTCCTGCTTTCTCACCATACCCTTTGATGACCCTAGTAGTAAGGACGACATCTAACTCCTTTTTGAATATATTTAGTGAATTGGCCTCAACAACTTTCTGTGGTAGAGAATTCCACAGGTTCACCACTCTGGGTGAAGAAGTTTCTCCTCTGTCCTAAATGGCTTACCCCTTATCCTTAGACAATGACCCCTGGTTCTGGACTTCCCCAACATTGGGAACAATGTTCCTGCATCTAACCTGTCTAAACCCGTCAGAATTTTAAACGTTTCTATGAGATCCCCTCTCATTCTTCTGAACTCCAGTGAATACAAGCCCAGTTGATCCAGTCTTTCTTGATATGTCAGTCCCGCCATCCCGGGAATCAGTCTGGTGAACCTTCGCTGCACTCCCTCAACAGCAAGAATGTCCTTCCTCATGTTAGGAGACCAAAACTGTACACAATACTCCAGATGTGGCCTCACCAAGGCCCTGTACAGCTGTAGTAATACCTCCCTGCCCCTGTACTCAAATCCCCTCGCTATGAAGGCCAACATGCCATATGCTTTCTTAACCGCCTGCTGTATCTGCATGCCAACCTTCAATGACTGATGTACCATGACACCCAGGTCTCGTTGCACCTCCCCTTTTCCTAATCTGTCACCATTCAGATAATAGTCTGTCTCTCTCTTTTTACAACCAAAGTGGACAACCTCACATTTATCCACATTATACTTTATCTGCCATGCATTTTCCGACTCACCGAACCTATCCAAGTCACTCTGCAGCTTCATAGCATCCTCCTCGCAGCTCACACTGCCACCCAACTTAGTGTCATCCGCAAATTTGGAGATACTACAATTAATCCCCTCGTCTAAATCATTAATGTACAGTGTAAACAGCTGGGGCCCCAGCACAGAACCTTGCGGTACCCCACTAGTCACTGCCTGCCATTCTAAAAAGTACCCATTTACTCCAACTCTTTGCTTCCTGTCTGACAACCAGTTCTCAATCCATGTCAGCACACTACCCCCAATCCCATGTACTTTAACTTTGCACATTAATCTCTTGTGTGGGACCTTGTCAAAAGCCTTCTGAAAGTCCAAATACACCACATCAACTGGTTCTCCCTTGTCCACTCTCCTGGAAACATCCTCAAAAAATTCCAGAAGATTTGTCAAGCATGATTTCCCTTTCACAAATCCATGCTGACTTGGACCTATCATGTCACCTCTTTCCAAATGCGCTGCTATGACATCCTGAATAATTGATTCCATCATTTTACCCACTACCAATGTCAGGCTGACCGGTCTATAATTTCCTGTTTTCTCTCTCCCTCCTTTTTTAAAAAGTGGGGTGACATTGGCTACCCTCCACTCCATAGGAACTGATCCAGAGTCTGTGGAATGTTGGAAAATGACTGTCAATACATCCGCTATTTCCAAGGCCACCTCCTTAAGTACTCTGGGATGCAGACCATCCGGCCCTGGGGATTTATCGGCCTTCAATCCCATCAATTTCCCCAACACAATTTCCCGACTAATAAGGATTTCCCTCAGTTCCTCCTTCTTACTACACCCTCTGACCCCTTTTATATCCGGAAGGTTGTTTGTGTCCTCCTTAGTGAATACCGAACCAAAGTACTTGTTCAATTGGTCTGCCATTTCTTTGTTCCCAGTTATGACTTCCCCTGATTCTGATTGCAGGGGACCTACGTTTGTCTTTACTAACCTTTTTCTCTTTACATATCTATAGAAGCTTTTGCAGTTCATTTTAATGTTCCCTGCAAGCTTCCTCTCGTACTCTATTTTCCCTGCCCTAATCAAATGCTTTGTCCTCCTCTGCTGAGTTCTAAATTTCTCCCAGTTTCCTGGTTCGCTGCTATTTCTGGCCAATTTGTATGCCACTTCCTTGGCTTTAATATTATCCCTGATTTCCCTTGATAGCCACGGTTGAGCCACCTTCCCTTTTTTATTTTTACGCCAGACAGGGATGTACAATTGTTGTCGTTCATCCATGCGGTCTCTAAATATCAGCCATTGCCCATCCACTGTCAACCCCTTAAGTATCATTCGCCAATCTATCCTAGCCAATTCACGCCTCATACCTTCAAAGTTACCCTTCTTTAAGTTCTGGACCATGGTCTCTGAATTAACTGTTTCCTTCTCCATCCTAATGTAGAATTCCACCATATTATGGTCACTCTTCCCCAAGGGACCTCGCACAACGAGATTGTTAATTAATCCTCTCTCATTACACAACACCCAGTCTAAGATGGCCTTTCCCCTATTTAGTTCCTTGACATATTGGTCTGGAAAACCATCCGTTATGCACTCCAGGAAATCCTCCTCCACTGTATTTTTCCAGTTTGGTTAGCCCAATCTATATGCATATTAAAGTCATCCATGATAACTGCTGCACCTTTATTGCATGCACCCCTAATTTCCTGTTTGATGCCCTCCCCAACATCTCTACTACTGTTTGGAGGTATGTACACAACTCCCACTAGCGTTTTCTGCCCCTTGGTATTCCGTAGCTCCACCCATACCGATTCCACATCATCCAAGCTAATGTCCTTTCTTACAATTGCATTAATTTCCTCTTTAACCAGCAACGCCACCCCGCCTCCTTTTCCTTTCTGTCCATCTTTCCAATAGTTGAATACCCTTGGATGTTGAGTTCCCAGCCTTGGTCACCCTGGAGCCATGTCTCCGTGATGCCAACCACATCGTATCCGTTAACTGCTATCTGCACAGTTAATTTGTCCACCTTATTCTGAATACTCCTCGCATTGAGGCACAGAGCTTTCAGGCTTGCCTTTTTATTACACTTTGACCCTTTAGAGTTTTTCTGTAAAGTGGCCCTTTTTGTTTTTTGCCTTGGGTTTCTCTGCCCTCCACTTTTACTCATCTCCTTTCTGTCTTTTGCTTCTGTCTCCATTTTGTTTCCCTCTGTCTCCCTGCATTGGTTCCCATTCCCCTGCCATATTAGTTTAACTCATCCCCAACAGCACTAGCAAACATTCCCCCTTGGACATTGGTTCCCGTTCTGCCGAGGTGCAGACCGTCTGTTTTGTACTGGTCCCACCTCCCCCAGGACCGGTTCCAATGCCCCAGGAATTTGAATCCCTCCCTGCTGCACCACTGCTCAAGCCACGTATTCATCTGAGCTATCCTGAGATTCCTACTTTGACTAGCACGTGGCACTGGTAGCAATCCTGAGATTACTACTTTTGAGGTCCTACTTTTAAATTTAGCTCCTAGCTCCTTAAATTCGTCTCGTAGGACCTCATCCCGTTTTTTACCTATATCGTTGGTACCAATGTGCACCACGACAACTGGCTGTTCACCCTCCCTTTTCAGAATGTCCTGCATCCGCTCCGAGACATCCTTGACCCTTGCACCAGGAAGGCAACATACCATCCTGGAGTCTCGGTTGCGGCCGCAGAAACGCCTATCTATTCCCCTTACAATTGAATCCCCTATCACTATTGCTCTCCCACTCTTTTTCCTGCCCTCCTGTGCAGCAGAGCCAGCCACGGTGCCTTGAACTTGGCTGCTGCTGCCTTCCCCTGGTAAGTCATCCCCCCCCAACAGTACTCAAAGCGGTGTATCTGTTTTGCAGGGGGATGACCGCACTACCTTCCTTGCACTGCTCTTCCTGTTGGTCTTCCATTCCCTATCTGGCTGTGGACCCTTCACCTGTGGTAAGACCAACTCGCGACACGTGCTACTCACGTCATTCTCAGCATCGTGGATGCTCCAGAGTGAATCCACCCTCAGCTCCAATTCCGCAACGCGGTCCGTCAGGAGCTGGAGGTGGATACACTTCCCGCACACGTAGTTGTCAGGGACACCGGAAGTGTCCCTGAGTTCCCACATGGTACAAGAGGAACATATAACTTCAGGTTTTGGGCAGCTGAGATCAGTGAGTTGCTCCACACTTTATTATTGACTCTCTAGCTCTCTCATGCTGCAAAGTTGAGCCTTGTTTAGTCTGTTTGAGCACTGCCAGCGGTCTGCTGTGCGTTAACATTTGTGTTTCTGTCTATTTCAGGAGAGTCCGCCGGAGGAGCAGAGGTACGACACGCTCCAAAAATAACTGAACAACATTATAAAGTAGGATATTGAAGAGCGGTTTTATTTTCTGCTGTTTAATATTTCATATTTACATTATTAGTGAAGCGTAATATCAGCCAAACATAGCGGGAGGCAGCCTGTCTCTGGGAGCATTTAAGGGACCCACCCAGTATAGAGTGTGGAGACATGTAATGGACATTCTCAACCCTGGTACGGAGGGCCTTTCCTGGTTTCTCACTTAACCCGTAAAACCCTCAATAAGTGGGCACATCTTAAGAATACCAGACACGAGTAAAAGAATGTAAATATTATCCATACCCCTTCAAATAAGAAAATAGATGAAATGGCAGCATTTGATATCTGATTCATGATTTATAATGCAACAATCTAATAATCACAACTATTTTAGAAGCAATCGGCCATTAGAATTCATTCATTAGTAAACAAAAACAGTGATCTAAATCATTAACCTGTTACACTGGGTTCTCTCATGGTTTAAAACTGGAGAATTAATGCACGAGTATATTCACAACTGATTTGGTCAAATCACTTTCAATCACCTCCTGACTGCTCAAAGCCTTTCCCCCATCTCAAAGGCATAAGTCAGGAGTGTGATGGAATACTCTCCACTTTCCTGGATGAGTGCAGCTCCAACAAAGTTCAAGAAGTTCGACACCATCCAGGACAAAGCATCCCGCTTGATTGGCACCCCATCCACCACCTTCAACATTCACTCCCTCCACCACCGGCGCACCGTGGCTGCAGTGTGTACCATCTACACGTTGCACTGCAGCAACTCCCAAACCCGCGACCTCTACCACCCAGAGGGACAAGGGCAGCAGTTGCAGGGGAACACCCTCACCTACAAGTTCCCCTTCACGTTACACACCATCCTCACTTGGGAAATATATCAGCTGTTCCCTCATCGCTGGATCAAAATCCTGGAACTCCCTCCCTCGTATCCCTGTGGGAGCACCTTCACCACACGGACTGCAGTGGTTCAAGAAGGTGGCTCACCACCCCCTTCTCGAGGGCAATTAGGGATGGGCAATAAATGCTGGCCTTGCACCACCAGATCCCAGCAACGAATGAAAAAAATACAGAAGAGACTTTCAACATGAAATGTTCAAACTTTCATGGACAAAGATGAAGGAACGGCCTTGAAGGGAGTGGAACACGGGAAGGTTGAAAATATTTGTATACAAAATGAAGTAAATCAGAAATATAATGGTTGCGATGTCAGGAATGTGTTTGTTTTTAGGAAAGAGATCTGTTTTATAAAAAATATTTGAGCGGCCTCCAGCGAGTGTTTGAAGAGCAGCTGGTTCGGCCGCTCAACGTGCCCTCACTCCGCCCATTTGTACCTCAGAATTGCAGTCAGGGTCCTCTATACATCACGGGACCCCGGTTTGATGAGGTTTCCTCCCCTGAAACAGGCAGGCGTTCCCGTTGCCCATCTCAGGACCCCACCCACGGTGACGATGGCTGAAGCACCAGCGTAAACTTTAGTGCCATTTCCAGGCGACTATCACTCCGGTTACACCAGGCGGGGGCTCTTAAAATCAGTCCTGTTAGTTCAGGATAGGAGCAGGAAGAGGCCATTCAGCCCCTGGAGCCTGTCCCACCATTCAATGAGATCACGGCTGATCTGTGACCTGTCTCCATAAACCCGCCTTTGGCCCATATCCCACAATCCCTTTGGTTAATGAAAATCCATCAACCTCCGGTTTAAAATTAACAATTGAAGCTGCATCAATTGTGGTTTGCAGAAGAAAATTCCAAACTTCTCCCACCCTTTGTGTGTCGAAGTATTTTCTAACTTCACTCCTGAAAGGCCTGGCTATAATTTTTAGATGATGCCCCTAGTCCTAGACAATCCACGCAGCGGAAAGGCTTACTCTCGGTTCTTAATATCTTGAAAACTTCGATCAAATCACGGCTTAAACTTCTAAATTCCAGGGATGGGTAAGGTGCAAATTTAAAATAAAAACATTTAGTACATGACTTTGGGATGTCGTTAAGCCCCCAATTCGCTTAAAAAAAAAATCAATGTTGCTTCTGTTGTGTAGTTTAATAACAGGCTTGCCAGAAGAGGTGTTGCACTAATTCATCTCAAACACCGCCATGTAGTGTCACCTTCTGCCTGTGGAGCAACATTACAGGCAGCAAGATCACCGGATTCTTGTGTTACACAGCTCATTCCACCCAGTAACTCCCCGTCTACAATTCACCATCGATTTGTTTCTTCTCTCTTCCCCACCCCCCCCAACACCCCACTCCACGCATGCGCTTTCTCTCCCTCGCTCCCTCGCTCCCCAGCTCCCTCCCGGCACCACATGTGACTGGGACCAACGGCCAGCAGGTGGCAAGTTGAAATTTTGGGATGGGCCTGTTGGTGACCTTTAACCCCATAGATTGTCAGTGGTGCGGAGTTTTTTCCGCCATCATTCAGCCCCGGGGAGAAGTAGGGAAAGGTTCTCTCAGTGAAAGTGTGGAGATGGGACATGATGGGACAAGTTGCCTGCATTGTAAAATGACACCTGTCCACCCTCATAGTCCAGGTACACCCTGATCGTCAGGGGCTTCACACTCTGGGTGAGGTGGGTTAGTGAGGGGGAGGTGCCGGCAAAATAGCCTCTTCCGGGATCCAGCCCCACAATCCAGTATCCGGTCTCTGTGCTCGGGGTGAATAGCCCTTTTCTCCCGGCAGACTCTCTGACCGCTTCCAGACCCCACCTTGTTCCACACCTCCACCTCTGATCCCAGGACACAGCCCCAGGGATCAAACCTCTCCAGGGTGTCAGGGAGCGGCTGCTGTTTGTCTCCATGTCTCACACGGGTCCGGTCCTCAGACAGGATGAGCCGGGGATTCGCTGTGTTCAGATCCAGACTCATCGAGGCTGGAGCTTGGGGAAAGTTAAAATACAACAGTCAGTAATTCAGTTTCTTGCTGTGATTTATTCAAACACTTTCCTGTTTAAAGTGCCCACTCGGGCTCTGGGTTGTGATCATAGAATCAGCTGCTGCTCCAGGGTTTACGCCCTGGGGGGCGATTTACGTCGATTTCGACCCGAATCAGTGCCCGGAGATAAAGACCCGAAAACCACTGGACAGAGCGGGATCAAAACATAGAAATTGGGTGCAGGAGTAGGCCATTCGGCCCTTCGAGCCTGCACCACCATTCAATAAGATCATGGCTGATCATTCACCTCAGTACCCCTTTCCTGCTTTCTCTCCATACCTCTTGATCCTTTTAGCCGTAAGGGCCATAACTAACTCCCTCTTGAATATATCCAATGAACTGGCATCAACAACTCTCTGCGGCAGGGAATTCCACAGGTTAACAACTCTGAGTGAAGAAGTTTCTCCTCATCTCAGTCCTAAATGGCTTATCCCTTATCCTTCGACTGTGTTCCCTGGTTCTGGGCTTCCACAGCATCGGGAACATTCTTCCTGCATCTAACCTGTCCAGTCCCGTCAGAATTTTATATATTTCTATTAGATCCCCCCTCATCCTTCTAAACTCCAGTGAATAGAGGTCCAGTTGATCCAGTCTCTCCTCATTTATCAGTCCTGCCATCCCGGGAATCAATCTGGTGAACCTTCGCTGCACTCCCTCAATAGCAAGAACGTCTTTCCTCAGATTAGGAAACCAAAACTGAACACAATATTCCAGGTGAGGCCCCACTAAGGTCCTGTACAACTGCAGTAAGACCTCCCTGCTCCCATACTCAAATCCCCTAACTAGGAAGGCCTTCTTCACCGCCTGCTGTACCTGTATGCTAACTTTCAATGACCGATGTACCATGACACCCAGGTCTCGTTGCACCTCCCCTTTTCCTAATCTGTCACCATTCAGATAATATTCTGCCTTCGCGTGGGGGGAGGGGGAGAGAGAGCGGGTGGGGGGGAGAGAGTGCGGGTGGAGGAAAAGTGGGGGACAGAGAGCGGAGGGGAGGGGAAGAGAGCACAGGGGGGTGGAGAGAGAGAGAAGAGGGGGGAGAAAGAGCAGGTGGGGGGGGGGTTGAGGAGCAGAGAGAGGGGTGGGGGAAGCTATTTCCAAAGGCCACAAGGAATGTAGTTTTGTGAATAAAATATTTCACAGGTAAGACAGCGTCCAGTATAAGGAATGCGATGGAAATAAACACACTGCAATTACATCTGAAGGAGAAACTTACATTTCCAATGTTCCTGACAAATATCTCAAACCACTTCCCACAATGTATTACTTCCCATACCCTCTGCATAAAGTAGTTGGGAGTGATTTACGTCTCACTATTGTCCGGATTTACACCGTAAACAGAGCAGTAACGAGACAAAAATCACCCGCAGTGGTTCCCACTAAGGGCCGCCGGGAAATTATGCCGCAGCCGCAAAATAGGAATCCAGCATTCCAGCACTAAACATGGGGGAGGCCTCATTGGTTGATGCAAACCGGATCCCAGAATGTACATGGGACCCCTGTGCAATCTTGGTCTTCCATTGGTCGGTGCATGAGCTGTGCAAGTCCCGCCCAGTGGAACAGTCTGTAGAATGGCCCAACCTGTGGTCCTTAAAGGGACTGCTGGAAGCTCCCAGAGGGAATGATGCAAGGAGTTAGTTCCGTCCGGTATCCTGGACAATATTTATCCATCAACCAACATCATGAAAACTGGTTATCTGGTCATTATCACTTTGCTGCTTGTGGGAGCTTGCTGTGCACAAATTGCAACAGTGACTACACTTTAAAAACTCTTCATTGTCTGTAAAGAGCTTTGGGACGTCCTGAAGTCGTGAAAGGTCGGATATAAAAACAGGTTCTTTCTATTTATTTTGTGTGTAAGTTTCTCTGTGGCCGGGAGGTGCAGGAATTGTCCTGCCCGCTGCTGGCTGCTCCTCGACTTTGCCCCTCCACCCCACAACCCCCCCACCATCCTATCTCCTTCCCCCTCCCCCACCATCCTATCTCCTTCCCCCTCCCCCACCATCCTATCTCCTTCCCCCGCCCACCATCCTATCTCCTTCCCCCTCCCCCCGCTATATTTTCCCGCCATTCTCTGAGTTCGAGACTATCGCTACTTTGTTGTCGACTCTGACTGTGTTAAACCTCTGGATGTTTATCTTCTCTCTGTGGCTAAGGATCTTGAATACTTCAGTAAGATCATCCCAAGCCCTCCCTTATCCAATGCAAAGACTCCTGACTTCCAGACTAGACACGGACATCAGCGATCTTTTAACCCAGGGTCTGGAAGCCGGTTTAGGCCTTTCTCATCTGGACTGAGAAATGCGAGAGAACAGCTCCGCAGGTCGGCAAGTATAAGAGCTGGACCACTCCAACCTCCAGCGTGAGCTGCTCCAAGTATGCAATGATTTTGAGATGGGCGACTGGGTGACGTCATCAAAACACTGGTCGCCATTTTGGCACGTGGGCAGGAACATTGGCAGGACCCAGGTACAGAGGAGTGGGAAGGTCGGGGCGGATGAGTAGTGAGTGTTTGTGGCGAGATGCGGTGAATGTTTATGGTGGAGGAGCGGCGAGAGATGAGGGTACGGGGCCCAGAAGAACCGAGGGCCCAGTGGTAGCACGGACCTGCCCACACTGCGATATGTGCACGCACTAGGTCCGTGCAGCAGAGCAGATCTCCAGTTGTCCTGGTTAACCCTTGCCACTGGATAAAGGCCTAGCTCTGTCAAACCCGTGTGGTGGCTGATGTGCAACGGTCACCACACGTTAATAAAAATCCAGGCACAGGCATCTTCCACCCACTCAATTGGAGTTCAGGACTGGAACATCGGGTCCTTTATCGAAATACCTGTGAACTCGTGGAAGCATGTCATCCTTGTTCAATGGACCGCCTGTGATATAAAGCAGGAAAAGGAATATAGGAGATTTACTGGGGTTAATGTCGTCTATCATGTCTCTCCACATTGTGTATTGTAAAGGGCCATCTGCTACTGACAGCTTGAGATAGTCCTCACTAATCCTGTAAATATTACACAGTTAATGTTATAAATTGACCATAAACACTTTACCAAACTGCAGAGTTTCAGTAAAGAACATGTCCTACCTCTTCTTCTGACAAGCTTCCTCCTGAAATAAATAAAACACAAACAGTGAGGTCAGTAAAAGACTTCAGGAGGCCATCGACAGGCTGGTGAAATGAGCAGATACAGGGCGGATAAAATTTAAAACAGAGACGTGTGAAGTGATGCATTTTGGAAGAAAGAATGAGGAGAGGCAATATAAACTAAATGGTACAATTTTAAATGGGGTGCAGGAACAGAGACCTGGGGGTCACATACACAAATGAAGGAGCGTGGGGATTGGTTTTAAGTGAATCATAGAAATGTACAGCACGACAGGAGGCCATTCAGCCCATTGTGTCCGTGCCGGCCGACAAAGCGCTATCCAGCCTAATCCTATGCTCCAGCTCTTGGTACGTAGGTTTAAAGGTTACGCCTCTAAGTACATATTCAAGTATTTTTAAATGTGGTGAGGTTTTCTGCCTCTACCACCGTTTCAGGCAGTGAGTTCCAGATCCCCACCACTCTCTGGGTGAAACATTTCCCCCTCAAATCCCCTCTAAACCTGCTACAGATTGCTTTAAATCTATGCCTCCTGGTTGTTGACCCCTCTAAGGGAAATAGGCCCTTCCTATCCACTCTATCCAGACCCCTCATAATTTGATACACCTCAATATGGTCTCCCCTCAGCCTCCTCTGTTCCAAAGTAAACAACCCCCAGCCTATCGAATCTTTCCTCATAGCTAAAATTCTCCAATCCAGGCAACATCCTTGTAAATCTCCTCTGCACCCTCTCTAGTGCAATCACATATTTCCTGTAATGTGGTGATCAGAACTGAACGCAGTACTCCAGCTGCAGCCTAACTCGTGTTTTATACAATTCAAGCATAATCTCCCTGTTCTTGTATTCAATGCCTCGGTGAATGAAGGCAAGTATTCCATATGCCTTCTTAACAACCTTATCTACCTGTCCTGCTACCATCGGGGATCTGTGGACATGTACTCCAAGGTCCCTCTGTTGGCTTAGAGACGTGGACCATGTACAGTCGACACCTCAAGTCGCTGGAGAAATACCACCAACGGTGCCTCCGCGAGATCCTGCAAATCCACCATCATCAGTGTCTTCGTCCAGGCAATCCCCAGCATTGAAGCACTGAGCACACTTGATCAGCTCCGCTTGGCAGGCCACATTGTCTGCATGCCAGACACAAGACTCCGAAAGCAAGCGCTCTACTCAGAACTCCTTCATGGCAAATGAGCCAAAGGTGGGCAGAGGAAACATTACAAGGACACCCTCAAAGCCTCCCTGATAAAGTGCAACATCTCCACTGACACTTGGGAGTCTCTGGCCAAAGACTGCCCTAAGTGGAGGAAGTGCATCCGGGAGAGCGCGGAGTGCCTCGAGTCTCATTGCCGATTGCATGCAGAAGACAAGTGCAGGCAGTGGAAAGAACGTGTGGCAAACCTGTCCCACCCTCCATTACCCTCAACCACTGTCTGGCCCACCTGTGACAGGCACTGTGGTTCTCGTATTGGACTGTTCAGCCACCTAAGGACTTATTCTAAGAGTGGAAGCAAGTTTTCCTTGATTCCGAGGGACTGCCTATGATGATGATGTTCCACAATGACTTGTGATGATCAGGAATGCACTGAATGACAGCGTGGAGGAAGCAGATTCCATAGTAATTTTAAAAAGGGAATTGGAAATACACTTGAAAAGGAAATAAATGCAGGGCTATGGGGAAAGAGGAGTGGGACTAATTGGATCGCTGTTTCAAAGAGCTGCACAGACACGATGGGCCATTTGTGTTGTGGGATTCTATGATTGTAAGTAGTTGAACATTCCAATTCGTGTGTCAGATACTGGAACTATACATCAGTGCCACTCACACACACAGTGACTGTCACACCCACCGTACCAGACACACCCACACACTCACAACATGGAACTGTAACTGGATTGCAATGAGAGTTCCGGCAGATATTAAACAATGGGGCAGCACACAAATAATTATAAGCAAAGTACTACGATCACGGCAATTCATTCCTATGATTCGACAGACAGTGTGGGAGTGGGATCATTCCATGTCGATAGCAGAACCGCCCATGAACAGATAAAACAATGGGTTGAAATCAGTTTAGAAATGTTCAGCAAATGCTGTATTTATTTCCGTTATCGTCGGTTATTTTGTGACTGTGGAAAGTTTCACTGAACTGACCCGCAATATAATCCTCACCTTCAGAAATATCAGTCCGTCTTTTTGCTCCATCTGTTTCTGCAACGTTGAGAGCTCCTCCTGAATAGAATTTAAATTCTCTTGAATTTCTCAAAGGTTTTTCTCCATTGTTTCTAGAATCTGCCCCCCTTGTTCGCTGAGATATCGGATTAAACGTGGAAGAGCTAGGGGAGAGGTGTTTAAGAAGATGGTTGGCAGTGGAGAATAGAAGCTGGGGTTTATCTTTGCATTCTAGAATGACTCTGGAAGAGTGTTCCTGGAATTAACCACAACACAGGCAGAGACAGGGTCCCTTTAAATGTCCAGCTCACCTGCTCGGCACCGCGCATGCTCAGGAGTCCCACAAACCGGCCTCTCCTGCGCCTGCGCACTGGGCTCGGTGTCATTTCAAACATTCGCCAGATTTGACGAAAGGTCATCGACCTGAAACGTTAACTCTGTTTCTCTCTCCACAGACGCTGAGATTTCCAGCATCTGCAGTATTTTACTTTTTTAGTGTCTTGGAAAAGGTCGGCCGTTGAGGCCGAATCACCGACAGAAAATGCGTTTTCTGAGCCGATTTAACTCGAGGTGGGTGCGGAGAGAGGGAATATAGTAACATCCAAACCCGAGAGTCGGTCGAGAGCTCCCCGGACACCGAATGGAGCGGATTCAGCCGCCTGTCACCTGGTGTTGTGAGGGGGCGGAGTTAACTGGAGCACGTGACACCGGGGCCCTGACTGACCAATGGGAAGAGACCGGCGGAGGTGGGAGGAGCGAACTGGCGGCGGGTCTTCCAATTAGTGGTGGTGCAACTAGGGGGCAGGGCTTGGTGTCCAGCTCAGCTGTGCTGGGGACGATTGTGTGGCGCTGGCCACGGGTGAGAGCACAGAGCTTGAATCTGGGAGAGAGACCACAGTGAGCACAGAGCTGGGGCAGGAAGCTGGGAGAGGGGCCACAGTGAGCACAGAGCTGGAATCTGAGAGAGGGGCCACAGTGAGCACAGAGCTGGGGCTGAAATCTGCGAGAGGGGCCACAGTGAGCACAGAGCTGGGGCTGGAATCTGGGAGAAGGGCCACAGTGAGCACAGAGCTGGGGCTGGAATCTGGGAGAAGGGCCACAGTGAGCACAGAGCTGGGGCTGGAATCTGGGAGAGGAGCCACAGTGAGCACAGAGCTAGAATCTGGGAGAGAGGCCACAGTGAGCCCAGAGCTGGGGCTGGAATCTGGGAGAGGAGCCACAGTGAGCAGAGAGTTGGAATCTGGGAGAGGGGCCACAGTGAGGCTGGAGCTGGAATCTGGGAATGGGACCACAGTGAGCACAGAGCTGCAGCAGGAATCTTGGAGAGGGGCCACAGTGAGCACAGAGCTGGAATCTGGGAGAGGGGCCACAGTGAGCACAGAGCTGGGGCTGGAATCTGGGAGAGAGGCCACAGTGAGCCCAGAGCTGGGGCTGAAATCTGGGAATGTAGCTACAGTGAGCACAGAGCTGGGGCTGGAATCTGGGAGAGGGGCCACAGTGAGCACAGAGCTGGAATCTGGGAATGGGGCCACAGTGAGCCCAGAGCTGGAATCTGGGAATGGGGCCACAGTGATCACAGAGCTGGGGCTGGAATCTGGGAGAGGGGCCACAGTGAGCACAGAGCTGGAATCTGGGAATGGGGCCACAGTGAGCACAGAGCTGGGGCTGGAATCTGGGAGAGGGGCCACAGTGAGCACAGAGCTGGGTCTGGAATCTGGGAGAGGGGCCACAGTGAGGACAGAGCTGGGGCTGGAATCTGGGAGAGCGGTCAGTGAGCAACCTTTCGAAGGGCCAGAGCTTCACCACACAAGCTTATTTAAATATAATTTCATGCTCATCACCTTCTCGAGTGCAATAAACGCCAGTGATGCCCGCATCCCATAAACAAATTTTAAAAAGCTATTCCACTTGTCTCACAAGCTTCTATTCCTTTCTTCCCTCGTGTGTTTTCCTCAGAAGCTTTCCCTTACATGTATCCATTCCACTCAGGCGTTCACGCCTAAACTCAGAAGAGCGCCCTCTGCTGCATTATTCTTGTCTGTGCAGTGGAAGTCCCGCCCCTCGGACCCCCCGATTGCTTGAGGGCCCGCCGTCACCTCAGTCCTCCAAGCCCCGCCTGTTCTCTCCCTATTGGTGGGAGCTCACGTCAGTCACGGCCGTTGAGTTGATCACGTGGCACCCTAAAGGAGACCCCGTGCTGCGGCCGCTCAATCCGCTCCGCTCGGTGCCGGGGGGCGCTCGGACTCTGCGGTTTGTATTTTATTTATTTCCCCGCCCGCGCTTCACTCCGTTATTTATTTAAAAAACCCTCATAAAACTAACTTTCCGCCGGTGATCCGGGCCCTTGGGTGGTGTTTGTGCCGGTGTAGGGGGCGCTTGCGCGGTGTCAGCCACAACTCAGCGCGGGGGCCCGAGCGCTTTCTATAGCGCGGGGATTTGTGGGTACCGAAGCCACCATTACTGTTCGTTATTTCAACCAATCTGTGTGGCAGCTGGGCCTGAAAATCAGCTTCACTACCCCAGTGCTGGGAAAAGGCGACAAGAGACAACGTTTTTAAAGTTTTTGCTGATGGGTTGTTTGGGCATTTCCACCGCCCCCGAAAAAAATTAATCTTTTTTAAAATAAAAATAGAGCAACTTTTGAGAAAGCAACATTATATTGAGTGGGAGGATAGAAACAATCAAGAAAGCCCTCTGGTTTCTTGGGCATCTCTTTGTCCCAACACACTATTCGCCAACTGAGAGGATATCGACATGATTCAATTGGTGGGTCCCACAGGCTAGCTTTGGTTCAAATATAGGAATATGTGTTGGTCTTTTCCTCTTTGCTCCTCTCCTGTGTGTGTTCGAGCCAGCCGTGGCTCAGTGGGTAGCACTCTCACATCTGAGTCAGAAGGTTGTGGATTGAAGTCACACTCCAGAGACTTGAACACAAAATCTAGGCTGACACTCCAGTGCAGTGCTAAGGGAGTGCTGCTGTGTCGGAGATGCCGTCTTTTGGATGAGACGTTAAACTCCCCTGCTCTCTCAGGTGGACGTAAAAGATTCCATGACACAATTTTGAAGATGAGCAGGGGAGTTATCCCTGGTTCTCTCGCCAATATTCATCGCTCAATCAACATCATTAAAAAAGATTATCTGGTCATTATTATATTGTAGATATTGGCTGCCGCATTTCCCACTTTACAT
Source organism: Pristiophorus japonicus (assembly GCF_044704955.1). Classification (NCBI taxonomy): domain Eukaryota; kingdom Metazoa; phylum Chordata; class Chondrichthyes; family Pristiophoridae; genus Pristiophorus; species Pristiophorus japonicus. The sequence goes on from NW_027254047.1 coordinate 428,762, forward strand.
CAGTGACTGCACTTGAAAATTGGGTGCAAGCACTTTGGAACGTCCAATGATCATGAAAGGCGCTATATAAATGCAAGTTTGACTGTCTCAATCGATGTTTAAAGGCCATTAATGGCCATTTAGAATCATAGAATCGTTACAGCACAGAAGAAGGTCATTCAGCCCGTCGAGCCTGTGCCGACTCTCAGCTCAGCCCACTCCCCTGCCCTTTCCCTGTAGCCCATATCTTTCCCACTATCTGGTGGTCTATAGAATACACCAAGTAGTGTAATGGATGAGGTAAAAAGAATGAGGAGAGGACATCTAAACGAAATGGTACAATCCTGAAAAGGGTGGACAAAGAGAGAGACTTGGGGGTATATGTGCATAAATCGTTGATGGTAGCAGGCAGGTTGAGAAAGCAATTAAAAAAGCTTACAGGATCTTGAACATGAGTGTGGAAATTATGATGAACCTGTATAAAACACTGGTTCGGCCCCCAACTGGAGTTTTGTGTCCAATTCTGGGCACCACATTTTAGGAAGGCTGTGAAGGCCTTAGACAAGGTGCAGAAAAGATTTATGAGAATGATACCAGGAATGAGGGCCTTCAGTTACATTGATAGACTGGTGAATCGGGGATTGTTCTCATTGAAGCAGACGATGGAGAGGAGATTTGATCGAGGTTTTCAAAATGATGAGGGCTCTGGACATGTAGCTAGAGGGAAACTGTTCCCATTGGCAGAAGGGTCGAGAACCAGAAGACATATAGAGTAAGGTGATTAACAAAAGAACCAAAGGTGACCTAAGAAGAAACTTTTTTTATGCAGCGAGTGGTTCAGATCGGGAATGCAGAACCTGAAAGGGTGGTGGAGGCAGACTCAATCTTATCTTTCAAAAGGGAGTTGGATAAATATCTGATGGAAAATAATTTGCAGGCGAGGAAGAGGGACTAATTGAGAGTCGGCATGGGATCGACGGGCCGAATGGCCTTCTTTGTGCTGTAACCATTCTATGGTTTTAATTTGTTGTTTCTCTGCTGGTCACTGGGACCCTGAAGCCCCAGAGATGTCAGGGCACATGAGATTGGGTGAGAAGAACATAAGAAATTGGAGCAGGAGAGGCCATTTGGCCCCTCGAGCCTGCTCTGCCTTTCAGTAAGATCATGGTTGGTCTTCTACCTCAACTCCACTTTCCTCCACTTATCCCCATATCCATTGATTCACTTAATATCCAAAAATCTATTGATCTCTGTCTTCAATATACTCAACAACTGAGGTTCCAAAGCTCTCTGGGGTAGAGAATTCCAAAGATTCAACACCCTCTGAGTGAAGAAATTTCTCCTCATCTCAGTCCTAAATGGCTGACCCTTTATTCTGAGACTGTGACCCCTGGTTCTAGACTCCCCAGCCAGGGGAAACATCCTCCCTACATCTACCCTATCAAGCCCTGTAAGAATATAGGCCGAGTCTACTCAATCTCTCCTCATAGGTAAATCCCCCTATCCCAGGAATCAGTCTGGCGAGCCTTCAGGTACATTTATAATGGGGAACAAGGAAATGGCAGACCAATTGAACAAATATTTTGGTTCTGTTTCACGAAAGAAGACACATATAAGCATATAACCTTCCGGAAACACTAGGGAACCGAGGGTCTAGTGAGAAGGAAGAACTAAACGAAATTGTGTTAGGGAAATTGATGGGATTGAAGGCTGATAAATCCCCAGAGCCTGATGGTCTGCATCCCAGAGTACTTAAGAAAGTGGCCCTAGAAATAGTGGATGCATTGGTGATCATTTTCCAACAGTCTATCGACTCTGGATCAGTTCCGATGGACTGGAGGGTAGCTAATGTAAGACTACTTTTTTAAAAAGGAGGGAGAGAGAAAACGGGGAATTATACAGCGGTTAGCCTGACATCAGTAGTGGGGAAAATGTTGGAATCAATTATCAATGAAATAGCAGTGCATTTGGAAAGCATTGACAGGATTGGTCCAGGTCAGCATGGATTTATGAAAGGGAAATCATGCTTGACCAAATCTTCTAGAATTTTTTGAGGATGTAACTACGAGAGTGGACAAGGGAGAACCAGTGGATGTGGTGTATTTGGACTTTCAAAAGGCTTTTTGACAAGGTCCCACACAAGAGATTAGTGTGCAAAATTAAAGCACATGGTATTGGGGGTAATGTATTGACGTGGATAGAGAACTGGTTGGCAGACAGGAAGCAGAGATTAGGGATAAACGGGTCCTTCTCAGAATGGCAGGCAGTGACGAGTGGGGTGCCACAGGGCTCAGTGCTGGGACCCCAGCTATTTACAATATACATCAATGATTTAGATGAAGGAATTGAGTGTAATATCTCCAAGTTTGCAGACGACACTAAGCTGGGTGGCGATGTGAGCTGTGAGGAGGATGCTTTGAGGCTGCAGGGTAACTTGAACAGGTTGGGTGAGTGGGAAAACGCATGGCAGATGCAGTATAATGTGGATAAATGTGAGGTTATCCACTTTGGTGGCAAAAACATGAAGGCAGAATATTATCTGAATGGCTGCAGATTAGGAAAAGGGGAGGTACAACGAGACCTGGGTGTCATGGTACATTAGTCATTGAAAGTTGCCATGCAGGTACAGCAGGTGGAGACGAAGGCAAATGACATATTGGCCTTCATAGCTAGGGGATTTGAGTATAAGAGCAGGGAGGCTTAATGCAGTTGTACAGGGCTTTGGTGTTGCTTCACCTGGAATATTGTGTTCAGTTTTTTGTTCTCCTAATCTGAGCAAGGACGTTCTTGCTGTTGAGGGAGTGCAGCGAAGGTTCACCAGACAGATTCCTGGGATGGCGGGACTGACATATGAGGAGAGACTGGATAGACTGGGCCTGCATTCACTGGAGTTTAGAAGAATGAGAGGGGATCACACAGAAACATATAAAATTCTGACGGGACTGGACAGGTTAGATGCAGGAAGAATGTTTCCGATATTTAGAAGTCCAGAACTAGGGGACACAGTCTAAGGATAAGGGGTAAGCCATTTAGGAACGAGATGAGGAGAAACTTCTTCACTCAGAGAGTTGTTAACCTCTGGAATTCTCTACTGCAGAGAGTTGTTGATGCCAGTTCGTTAGATATATTCAAGAGGGAGTTGGATATGGCCCTGATGGCTAAAGGGATCAAGGGATTTGGAGAGAAAGCAGGAAAGGGGTACTGAGGTGAATGATCAGCCACGATCTTATTGAATGGTGGTGCATTCCTAGTTTCTATGTTTCTATGCTTCATTATATTCCCTCTATGGCAAGTGTATCCTTCCTTAGGGAAGGAGACCAAAATTGTGCACAATACACGAGGTGCGGTCTTACCCAGGGCCCTATATAATTGCATTTGGATGGCTTTACTCTTGTACTCAAATCCTCTTGTATTAAAGGCCAACATATCATTTGCTTTTCTAATTGCTTGCTGTGCCTGCATGTTAGGTAGGTTTTAAAGAACACTTAAAAGGTGGAAAGTGAAGTTGAATGGAGAGGTGAAACGATTTAAGGAGGGAATTCCAGAGCTTAGGACTGAGGCAGCTGAAGGCGCGATCGTCAATGGTGGAGCAATTAAAATCGGTGATGGTCAAAAGGCCAGAATAGGTGGAGTATTGAAATCTGGGGGATTATAGGGCAGGAGGAAATTACAAAGCTTTGGAGGAGCAAGCCTATGGAGGGATTTGAAAACAAGAATGAGAATTTTGAAATTGATGTGTTGCTTAACTGAGAGCCAATGTAGGTCAGAAAGCACAGGAGTGATGGGAGAACGGGACTTGGTGAGAGTTAGGACCACGGGCAACCGAATTTTGAATGGTCTCAACTTTATAGAGGGTAGAACTAGGTAGGCCAGCCAGGAGTGCATCGGAATAGTCAAGTCTAGAGGTGATGGATGAGGCTTTCGGCAGCAGATAAGTTGAGTTAGGGCAGAGACGGGCGATATTATGAAGGGCGGTATTCGTGATAGAACGGATATGAGACGGGAAGCACAATTTGTGATCAAATATCACACCAAGGTTGTGAACAGACTTGGTCAGCCTCAGACAGTTGCCAGCAAGATAGATCGAATCAGTGGAAAGGGACTGGAGGTTGTGGCATGAACCAAAGACAATGGCTTCAGTCTTCCCGATATTTAATTGGAGGAAATTTCTACCCATCCAGTGCTGGATGTTGGTCAAGCAGTCAAATAGTATATATAGTACATATTCACGTAGCAGAATGGATGGAAAGATTGCTACAAAACAGAAATAAGAGTGTAGAAGTTTAAGGACGTTTCTCAGACTGGTGGAAAGTGAGAAGTGGTGTCCCACAGGGATCTGTGCTGCTGGGACCAGTGCTGTTTACCATGGTTTAGACTCACAACTTCGAGTATGGTGTCAGAATTTGAAGATGACACCAAATTGGATGGTGTAACTAATAGTGTGGGGGCTGCACCAAAATACAGGAAGACATAAACAGGCTTGCAAAGTGGGCAGAGGAATGGGGGATGCAATTCAACATTGTGAAATGTGAGCTGGTTAATTTTGGTAGAAGGAATAAGGAGACCACTTATTCCTTAGAAGGGAAGAAATTAAATAAACGAGAGGTATAAAAAGACCTGGGAAAAAAGACACAAAAAATTAGCAACACAATTTGGACAGGCCATAAACAGTGCAAAGAAAATACTGGGCTCATTTCTAGAACAGAATACAAATACAAAAGCAGAGAGGTAACATTTACTCTATATTGAACGTTGGTTAGACACAGTTGAAGCACTGTGAGTAGTTCTGGGCTTCACACGATAAAAGGATATTGATGCACTGGAGAAAATGCTGAAAAGATTTACAAGAATGTTACCAGAATTGAGAGGATGCAACTCGCAGGCAAGATTGAGCGGGCTGGGGCTTGGGCTTTCTCTGGAAAAGGGGAGACTAAGAAAAGACCAGAAAGATATGAAGGAGTTTGATAGGGTAGATGTGGATAAACTGTTTCCACTTATGGCTGAGTCAGAACAAGGAGATAGAAACATAAGATAGTCACTGACAGATCAAATAAAGAATTAGGAGCAATTTATTTACTCAGAGGGTGGTGAGAATGTGGAACTTGTTGCCACAAGGCGTGGTTGAAGCAGATAACATTTAGGGAAGGCTTGATGTATCCATGAGGGAGAAGGGAATAGAGGGATATGGGGACAGGATGGGATAAGATCATTAGAGTGAGAAGAGGTTCGTATGGAGTATAAACACTGGCACAGACCAGTTGGGCTGAATGACCTGTTTCTATGCTGTAAATTCTATATCTGTATGGCAGGGGTGGTTTAATACTCTGGTGGATGAATGCTCAGAACTATGTGCCCATGAGGTGGTTTAATGCTTTGGCTGATTGGCCCTCCCCAGACTGGCTCAGCAATTAGGGTTTTCAATGGCGGAATCGTTACCTAGAATCCCCCGCACGGCAGAAAGTGCCCTATCAATGACAACGGGAGCCCAGTGCTCAGGCGCAGGACTGGGCTGTACTCTGAGCATGTGCAGTGCCAGTGGTGGAGATGGTCTCGGGCGGAAGAGACGGTTCTCCGAGGTGGTAGGAGCTTGTGGGTGTAGGGGAGTAATTAGACCCCTGGGTGGGCTGAGCAGCTTCATAAACTCTCGGTAAAGGCCTCAGGTCCTGAATAAAAGCCCACAGGCCCCGAATAAGAGCCCAATGGTCCCGAGTTTGCACCGTGGTGATAGGCCCCGTCGCTCCAGGTTGGACAGGGAGGGATCAGGGCTCCTGCGTGGCCATCTTGCTAGTGACTTTCTCCCCGGAGACAGACCCAGGCTACAGTGCATGCGCGGCCAACTTGGTACAGGAGCAGAGGGTGGGCGGGGCTTCAGGGTCCCAGTGACCAGGAGAGAAAATCATTGCCTCATTGATTTTATTCTCACTCTGCACGCAGCGGGTGTAGAACTGAACCCAACCAGAGCAAAGGGAGGGAGAAAACTGGGGATGGAGGAATGAAATGATGGAGATGTTACGATTGGGTTTGGATTTCAGCACGAGCAGGGAGGGAGAGTGAGTGGGACAGGGATTTACAGCTTTGGGGGAACAAGAGAAGAAAGAATATTCCATAGAAACTAGGATTGCCTGTCAATTTCTATCCTGTGCTGACCTTTGTAAACTCCTTTTACAGGGTATTAGAAGGGCAGGATTGACAGACGGGAAACGTGAACCAAACATCACATCAAGATCTGACGGAGTCACGCGATTCATCAGGACCTGACTATCTGCGGCCTTTCAAAGTAGGAGAAATGTTTATCTGTTCTGTCTGTGGGAATAGATTTCTGACTGGAAAAGCACCAAGACACTGCCTGTGGAAAGAGCTTTAACCAGTTACACAGCCTGAAAAACATCGCACCATTCACAGTGGGGAGAAACTGTACACGTGCTCTGTGTGTGGTCGAGGCTTCAACTGATCGTCCAACCTCCATAGACACAAGGACACCCGCACCATGGAGAAACCGTGGGAATGTGGAGACTGTGGGAAGGGATTCAATTACCCATTTGAGCTGCAAACTCATCGACGCAGTCACACCGGGGAGAGGCCGTTCACCTGCTCTGAGTGTGGGGAGGGATTCATTCGGTCAACCAACCTGCTGGTACACCAGCGAGTTCACACTGGGGAGAGACCATTCACCTGCTCAGTGTGTGGGAAGGGATTCACTCAGTCATCCAACCTGCTGAGACACCAGCGAGTTCACAAATGATTGCAGGGTTTGGATTCCGCTGTTGTTGCTGCTGTTGTTCACATCCTAATGAGCTGTGTTCATTCTGTTAGCTGGCGTTTGTTTCTGCTGATGTTAATAACCCTTCAACTAGGCTGGAGTTTAGTATTTTGATACTTCAATTAACAGTGTTGATATTTGATGTCTCCAAGATAAGAGGAGACCAATTGATGTCCTGTTTCTGATCGGGGCGCAGGAGCAGTGAGAGATCGGGGCCCAGGAACGAGGTTTTGGGGCCCAGGAGAGGTGAAGGCCCAGAAACAGCATGGGCCAGCCCACACTATGATCCGTGGATAGTCGGAGCATGCATGCACACTAGGTCCGTGCAGCAGGACTTGGTCTCCAGTCATCTTGGTTAACCCTTGCCACTGGATCAACACCTAGCTCTGTCAAGCCCGTGTGGTGGCTGGTGTGCAATGGCCACCCCACATTAAAAGAATCCATGCACAGGCATCTTCCACCCTTCACTGTGTAGTTCGGGACCTCGAATGTCAGGTCCCTCATTGAAACACCTGTGAACTCATCCCTTTTTGGTGTGGAAGTGGGACATCCTTGATACGAGGGATGGCCTAATACTATACCACCATTTTTGAGCCTTTTCTCCTTTCTGACTCTAGATTAGTTCAGTTCTCATACCTTTGGTTATTCAGGGACAAATCCCAGCTCCCCATACCTTCCAGAGTGCCTCTCCTCGCCTTGGTATCCAGGGAAGGCATCAGTAACACGCCCGGGATCACTAAACACAAAACCCAGTCTGTTAATCACTTTCAGCTAGTGGACTTAGTGTGTGCCCCACAGCATCTCTCTCACCTTCGATGTGTGATTGGAGCATCACGCCTGCAAACCTGGGTTCAATTTAAATTTAAATCCACTCCGTGTATTTAAAAAAAATACATACAAGTATACAGATCACGTCAAATAGTTGGCAACGGTTTAGAGTCAACAAGATTAAGATGTAGTCACACCAAGGCCCAATAAACCAGCTCTGTATTCACAGGATAAAGTCTGTTATCTAACTTCTCGAGTGACAGAGAAAGATCGGGACTCTAAGAATATCTAGAATCTGTTGTAAATATGTTTCAAATCCTCACTGGTACAACCTGTCTATTTCTTTTCAATTGAAGTGAATGGAAGATGAGGAGGGGTTGGAGAATAGGGATGGAAGAGGAGTTAGGGTGGTGTTGGGGTGAGGGGTGAAGGTGGACGGAGAGGAGTTGTAATGGAGGAAATGCAGCAGCCAATTTGTGTACAGCCAGATCCCACAAACAGCAATGTAATGATAACAAGATAATCCATTCTCAGTGATGTTAGTTGGGGGATACACATTGTGCAGGACACCGTGGAGAACTCCACCTGTTCTTCCTCAGAATTGTGGCCATGGGATCTTTTATGTCCAACTTATGGACTCGAGGGGACATCGGTTTGATGTCTCATCTGAATGACAGTACCTCTGATGTGCAGCACTCCCTCTGTACTGCACCTGGAGTCTCGGCCTAGATTATGTGCTCGGGTCTCTGGATTGGGAATTGAACCCCGACCCCCTGACTCAGGGCCGAGAGTGTTACCACTGAGCCAAGGCTGACATGGTCTGTCCCCTGTTCCCATTACACTAGACCGTGCCTGTGTTATTACACTAACCCCACCCATTCATACTGCAGTGGGCCCCAACTCTGTTATTAGACATTCGGCAAAGCATTTGCTACAACAATAAAACAACCAGAACTTACATTAATATAGCGCCTTTAACTCAGTGAAACTTCTCATGGTGCTTAACAAGATCGATATCAATAAAAGAAACATTTTTGATACAGAGCCACAGAGAACGATATCAGGACAGATTCCCAAAAGGTTGATCGAAGAGGTATATTTTAAAAAGAACCTTGAAAGAGGAGGTGGAGGTTTCGGGGAATTCCAAAACTTGGAGCCTCGGCAGCTGAAGGCACAGCCACCAATGGTGGAGCGATTAAAATCGGGGATGCTCAAGAGGCCAGATTTGGAGGAGCGCAGGGAACTCAGAGGGTTGTGGGACTGGAGGAGATTACAGAGATAGGGAGGGGCGAGGCCATGGAGAGTTTTGAAACCAAGGATGAGCGTTTTTAAATTGAGGCGTTGCTTAACTGGGAGCCAATGTAGGTCAGTGAGCACAGGGGTGATGGGGTGAATAAGATTATAGCAATAGGCCTTGACTTGCACACACTATTAGATGAGACCCAATCTTTGTTTTGTTGCACTAGATACTGGCTGTGTGACCATCACACTAGATCCAGCATTGTGTTCAGTATAACACTTGAGTCTGCCTCTGTTATTATTGGATCAAACACTGTCTTTGTTACTCTCACAGTGGGCCATGCATTTGCTGTTATTACTCTGGACCCTGTCTCCACTCTTATTGTATGGGCCCCTGTCTCTGGAATTGTTACACTAGACCCGGCCTCTGCTATGATTGGAAAATAACCTGTCCCTGTTATTCCAGTTCTAGTGCACACCTCTATTATTATAACTATAGATCTTGTCTCTGTTGCATTCAATGGAGTATGTTTCTGATATTGTTAAAGTAGACCCGGCTTCTGTTAGTGTGACACTATCACCTCTTTCAGTTATTATTGCAAAAAAACTTTAGATTCTTAAAGACTTGTTTCTAGTGTAAAACAAGGCCTTGTTTCAGTTATTAATGCAGTATACCCTGTCTCTGTTTATATTACACTAGACCTTGTCTCTGTTTATATTACACTAGACCTTGTCTCTGTTTATATTACACTAGACCCTGACTCTGTTTATACTACACTAGACCCTGTATCAGTTTATTGAACCTCGACCATGTCTTAGTTATTGCGGCACTAAACAACATCCACAAATATTGGAAAAGATTGGGGAGGAAACAGTGAAAGTAACAGTCAGAAAATAGAAGACTGGAGACAGAAACAGAGCAAATTTCACTGGATAGTTGCAAGTGTTTCATTCCTTTCCAAACGAAGGACATAACCAGTGAGAGAATGAAATATTTATTAACCTCATGGCAGGTATAGGTACGGAAACATAGAAACATAGAAAGAAAGAAAAATAGGTGCAAGAGTAGGCCATTCAGCCCTTTTAGCCTGCACCGCCATTCAATGAGTTCATGGCTGGACATGCAACTTCAGTACCCCCTTCCTGCTTTCTCGCCATACCCCTTGATCCCCCTAGTAGTAAGGACTTCATCTAACTCCCTTTTGAATACAGTTTCACTGTTGCCATCACTGGCACCAATTATCACACACGGGGGTAAATCTCAGGAGCTTGTGTGTGATGGTGAGGTGATTACTGGACAATAAAGCTCCGAGACTGGTGGAGGGCTGCTCATTATCCCCAATGTGATTTAATCCCCTTTCCCACTGAATACTGCGGACAGACATGGTCACCTTGGTAACAGAATGGTCAGTGTGACATCACTTTCTAAACAAGAGCAACAAGACAATGGGTTATCAGTAAATGGTAAAGGTATTAAACACTCTGCAATTACATTGTGAAGAAAATGGAAATAAAATGCTGAAAAATAATTGCTGTAGATAATAATTTATCTGTGGTATTGACTAGTAAACTTTAAGAATGATGTGTTTTGTTTACACACACAAACATATATATATATATATAGCAAAGGCTCTGTGTGTGCGCTTTTCAGTTGTTCTGCTACACCCGATGTAGAAATTTTCTGTGAACTTTTGGACCCTGCGGCAGCCTATCCGGCGGTGCTCGCTGGGTCAGGATAGAAAGGTTCTGCGCGCTGTTCCTCCTCCCACTGCCTGGGGGAATGGGGCAGATATTTTAAGGGGCAGCGACTCCCCTTTCTCTGCCTATTTATAGTTAAAGGGCCAGTCCAGTTTATCTTGGGGTGTCGGAGGACTTCACTAACAGAGTTCCCATGAACAGTCGCTCCCTTCTGTACTGTGCAGTGATTGTAAAGTTGTCTATTTCAGTGAATTGAGCCTTTCTAAAATGTCTCACTGTTTTTGATGTTCCAGTGACGAAGGTTTCGGTTAAAGGTGGAGTAAAATTTGTTTCAAAATACTCTGTTCTTACCCTCCCTCAACCCCCCAAATTTTAGAACGCTCTGCAGCACTGACTGGGAAGTTCCCAAGTTCGTTCCTTGATCTGGGCTGTTAGTTGATCTCAGCCAAGGCAGCAGTTCAAGGGTTATAATTGTCCTCACTACCACTGGGCTAAATATGAGTAAAATCAGCGAGTGTCCCTGCTCTTCATACCGATCCAGTGACCTCAACTGGGAAGTGTGTGGATAAGAACATAAGACATAAGAACATAAGAATTAGGAACAGGAGTAGGACATCTAGCCCCTCGAGCCTCCTCCGCCATTCAATAAGATCATGGCTGATCTGGCCGTGGACTCAGCTCCACTTACCCGCCCGCTCCCCGTAACCCTTAATTCCCTTATTAGTTAAAAATCTATCTATCTGTGACTTGAATACATTCAATGAGCTAGCCTCAACGGCTTCCTTGGGCAGAGAATTCCACAGATTCACAACCCTCTGGGAGAAGAAATTCCTTCTCAACTCGGTTTTAAACTGGCTCCCCCGTATTTTGAGGCTGTGTCCCCTAGTTCTAGTCTCCCCTACCAGTGGAAACAACCTCTCCGCCTCTATCTTGTCTATCCCTTTCATTATTTTAAATGTTTCTATAAGATCACCCCTCATCCTTCTGAACTCCAACGAGTAAAGACCCAGTCTACTCAATCTATCATCAAAAGGTAACCCCCTCATCTCCGGAATCAGCCCAGTGAATCGTCTCTGTATCCCCTCCAAAGCCAGTATATCTTTCCTTAAGTAAGGTGACCAAAACTGCACGCAGTACTCCAGGTGCGGCCTTACCAATACCCTATACAGTTGCAGCAGGACCTCCCTTCTTTTGTACTCCATCCCTCTCGCAATGAAGGCCAACATTCCATTCGCCTTCCTGATTACCTGCTGCACCTGCAAACTAACTTTTTGGGATTCATGCACAAGGACCCCCAGGTTCCTCTGCACCTCAGCATGTTGTAATTTCTCCCCATTCAAATAATATTCCCTTTTACTGTTTTTTTCCCCAAGGTGGATGACCTCACACTTTCCGACATTGTATTCCATCTGCCAAACCTTAGCCCATTCGCTTAACCTATCTAAATCTCTTTGCAGCTGTGTCCTCTACACAACCCGCTTTCCCACTAATCTTTGTGTCATCTGCAAATTTTGTTAGACTACTCTCTGTCCCCTCTTCCAGGTCATCTATGTATATTGTAAACAGTTGTGGTCCCAGCACCGATCCCTGTGGCACACCACTAACCACCGATTTCCAACCCGAAAAGGACCCATTTATCCTGACTCTCTGCTTTCTGTTCGCCAGCCAATTCTCTTTCCATGCTAATACATTTCCTCTGACTCCGCGTACCTCTATCTTCTGCATTATTTGAGGACAGGATTTGAGGCTGTGATGCCTACCACAGTGGAAATCCTGCTGGCACTCACTGAGTCGACTGACGGTGAGGCACTAGAGGTTAAATATGTCTGTGGAATTGCACACAGCCAGATTCAGCACTTTCTGGAGATAAAAAATCTCAGATGCTGAAAAGAATGTTGATTTTTAGACAGTGAGGATGGAGGGAGAGTGTCGAGAATAAGGAGGGACAGGAGGGGACAGAATGTTCTGTAGAATCTAGAATTGTCTGTTCTGAATTTCTATCCTGTATTTAAAGTAACAACGTTTGTAACCACCATTTATTTGCAGGGTATTAGAAGGGAAGGATCTGCAGCTGGGAAACTCAATCCAAACATCGCCTCAAGATTTGACAGATTCCCGGATTGATCAGGATCACCTTATCATCAGCCTTTGTAAAAACACCAATCACAGCGGGGAGAAACAGGACACATGTTGTGTGTGTGGATACACCTTCAACCAATCGTTCAGCCTGTGAGACCCGTACCCCCACCTGACTCAACACTGTAAATGTGGGGACAGTGGGAATGGATGGTGTTGTACATGGAAAGTGATTCAGTCGCTCATCTCATCAACTGACATTTGAGTAATTAGATAACAGACTTTCTCCTGTGAATATAGAGCTGGTTTATTGGGTTGTGATGTGTTTACTTATTCATCTTGTTGACTCTAAACCATCGCCAATTATTTGATGTGATCAGTTTATATGAACATATTTTTAAAATACATTTGTTGAGTGGATTCAAATACAAATTGAAACCAGGTTTGCAGGCGTGATGCTCCATTTGCACATCGAAGGTGAGAGAGATGCTGTGGGGCACACGCTAAGTCCAGTATCTGAAGGTGATTAACAGACTGGGTTTTATGTTTCGTGATCCTGGGCGTGTTGCCAACACCTTCCCTGGATACCAAGGCTAGGAGAGGCACTCTGGAAGGTATGGGGAACTGGGACTTGTCCCAGAGAGTAACCGAAGATATGAAAACTGAAATAACCTCGAGTTAAAAAGGAGAAAAAGCCCAAAATGGTGCAGTTGGTAACAGAACATAAATCAGTCTCCTCTTATAGTGGAGACATCAAATATTGACACACTTTGTTATTTGAAATATCAAACTATTAAACTCCAGCCTAGTTATAGGGGTTATTAACATCAGCAGAAACAAACCCCAACTGACAGAATGAACACGATTCAGTCAGGATGCGATTAACAGCAATTACAGTAGAATCCAACTCCTGCAGTCACTTGTGAACTCGTTGGTATCTCAGCAGGTGGGATGACCGAGTGAATCCCTTCCCACATACAGAGCAGGTGAATGGCCTCTCCGCGGTGTGACTGCGACGATGCATTTCCAGTTTATAAGGTTGGGTTCAGTTCTGCATCCAATGTGCGCAGATGAGAATAAAATCTATGAGCTGCTCATTTTCTCTGCTGGATACTGGGCCTTCTGTGCTGGCCCAATAGGGTGAGCCCGGGCTGGCCCAATAGGGTGATGTAATGACCAGAACTGTGAGAGTACTCCAGCTGTGTCCTAACTAGTGTTTTACACAGTTCTAGCATAACCTCCAGAGGGAGGTGGGAGTCTGGAACTTACTGCCCGAAAGAGCAGCAGAGGCAGAAACCCTCATCGCATTTACAAAAGTACTTGGATATGCACTGGAAGTGTGTTAACCTACAGGGCTACGGACCAAGAGCTGGAAAGTGGGATTAGGCTGGAGAGCTCTTTTTCGGCCACACAGACATGATGGGCCGAATGGCCTCGTTCTGTGTTGTAAACTGCTATGATTCCATGTCACCAATCCCCTCCTGTCTGATATAATGTTGCGAAGCACAGTGGAAGGCCAGAAGATTGGGAAATTTTTAGAAACCAGCGAAGGACGACTAAAAAAATGATAAAGACAGCGAAGATAGCATATGAGAGCAAACGAGCAAGAAATATAAAAACAGACAGTAAGAGCTTCTACAGGTATATAAAATGGAAACAAGCGGCTAAAGTAAATGTTGGTCCCTTAGAGGATGAGACTGGAGAATTAATAACGGGAAACACGGAAATGGCAGAGATTTTGAACAAATATTTTGTATTGTTCTTCACGGTAGAGGACACTAAAAACATCCCAACAGTTGATAATCAAGGAGCTATTGCAGTGGTGGCGGTGCGGTGAAGCGGGACTTAAAACAGTCACTATCACTAGAGATAAAGTACTCGGCAAACAAATGGGACTAAAGATGGACAAGTCCCCTAGACCTGATAGCATGTATCCTAGGGTCTTAAAAGAAGTGGCTGCAGAGATAGCGGATGCACTGGCTGTAATCTACCAAAATTCCCTGAATTCTGGAGTGGTCACAGCTGACTGGAAAACTACAAATATAACACCCGTATTCAAGTAAGGAGGGAGGCAGAGAGCAGGAAACCATAGACCAGTTATGAGACCATCTCAGTGTGAAAATACTGGAGTCCAGCATTAAGGAAGTAGTAGCAGGACATTTAGAAAATCATACTGCAGTCAGGCAGTCAGCATGGTTTTATGAAAGGGAAATCATGTTTTGACAAATTTGCTGGAGTTGTTTGAAGATGTAACAAGCAGAGTGGATAAAGGAGAACCAGTTGATGTTGTATATTTGCATTTCCAGAAAACATTCGAGAAGGTGTCACACAAAAGGTTACTGCACAAGGTAAGAGCTCAAGGGGTTGGGGGCAATATATCAGAATGGATAGAGGATTGGCTACCTAACAGAAAACAGAGTCAGCATAAATGGGTCATTTTTCGGTTGGCAAACTGTAACTAGTGGGGTGCCGCAGGGATCAGTGCTGGGGCTTCAACAACTTACAATTTATATTAATGACTTGGATGAAGGGACCGAGTGTAACATAGCCAAATTTTCTGATGATACAAAGATAGGTTGTTGTGAGGAGGACGCAAAGAATCTACAAAGGGATATAGATAGGCTCAATGAGTGAGCAAAAATCTGGCAGATGGACTATAATGTGGTAAAATGTCAGGTTATCCCCTTTGGTAGGAAAAATAAAAAAGCAAATTATTATTTAAATGGAGACAATTACAAAATGCTCTAGTGCAGAGGGATCGAGGGGTTCTTGTACATGAAACTCAAAAGATTAGCATGCAGGTAAAGCAAGTAATCAGAAGGCAAATGGAATGCTGGCCTTTATTTCAAGGGGGATGGAGTATGAAAGTAGGGAAGTCCTGCTACAATTGTACAGGGCGTTGGTAAGACCACACTTGGAGTACTGCGCACAGTTTTGGTCTGGACTTGTCTCCATTCCCGTGCCGAGGGGATTGCTACACCAGACGGGAGGGGCAACATTTGGGGACACGGATTCCCCACTAATTCCCATTCCCCTTCTTTCTGGTGGATAATGGAGGGGCCACTGTGTGTAATGTGCAAGTCAGTAAGAATTGTCAGCCAGCTCTTTCTAATTGGAGATTTTATTCAGTGGAAACTTTCACACACTATTGCAGATTTTGTACCAAAGATCAGTTTAGGATTAAAGTAAAAGTTCATAATTTTATTGTAAACTGAATTTCTGTTGAGAGTCGCTGAATTAAGGGGAAAGATAACACACAGCGTTTCTTAAATGGACACTGCAGCCCCGAGAACACAATCAGCAATATATCCAGAATATTAAAGTCCAGCCCAGTTATAGGGTTATTATCAGCAGAAACAAACCCCAACTGTCAGAATGAACGTGGTTCAGTCAGGATGTGATTAACAGCAGCAATAACAGCAGATTCCAACTCCTGCAGTCACTTGTGAACTCGCTGGTGTGTCAGCAGGTGGGATGACCGAGTGAATCGCTTCCCACACTCAGAGCAGGTGAATGGCCTCTCCCCAGTGTGACCTCGCTGGTGTTGCACCAGGTCGGATGATGTCGTGAATCCCTTCCCACATTCAGAGCAGGTGAATGGCCTCTCCCCAGTGTGAACTCGTTGGTGAGCTACAAGGTGGGATGACTGAGTGACTCCCTTTCCACACTCAGAGCAGGTGAATGGCCTCTCCCCAGTGTGAACTCGCTGGTGAGCTACAAGTTTGGATGACTGAGTGAATCCCTTCCCACATTCAGAGCAGGTGAACGACCTCTCCCCAGTGTGAACTCGCTGGTGTCTCAGCAGGTCGGATGACTGAGTGAATCCCTTCCCACACTCAGAGCAGGTGAACGGCCTCTCCCCGGTGTGATTGCGTCGATGAATTTCCAGCTCAGATGGTGATCTGAATACCTTCCCACAGCCACCACATTTCCACGGTTTCTCCATGGTGCGGGTGTCCTTGTGACTCTCCATGGTTGGACGATGGGTTGAAGCCTCGTCCACGCACAAAACACATTTACAGTTTCTCCGTACGGTGAATAGTGCGATGTTTTTTCAGGCTGTGTAACTGCTTAAAGCTCTTTCCACAGGCAGTGCACTGGAACACTCACTCAGGTGTGTGTGTGTCTCAGTGCCTTTCCAGTCACACTGACATTTGAAATCTTTTCCCACAGGCAGAACAGGCAAACAATTCTCCTTCCACTTTCAAAGGCCGATGATATTCAGGTCCTGATGAATCGATAGACTCCGTCAGATCTTGACGTGATGTTTGGTTTGTGCTTCCTGTCTGAAAATCTTCCCTTCTAATAATCTGTAAAAGGAGATAATAAAACTCATCACTGTCAATACAAGACAGAAATTCAGAATAGACAATCTTGGGATCAAGTTTTGACAGGAGTTGCTCCTATTTTTTTGTAACAACTAGTTTTTTTTGAGTATCCTAGAAATCGCAATTCTCCCCATTTAGTTTGCTCCAGTTTCAGTTGGTTAGTTCATTTTTTTTTTAGTTCAGTTTCTTTTTAGTTCAGTTTTTTTTCCAAAAGAGGGCGTTACCAGCCACTTACGCCTGTTTTGGCCATTTAAGTAAGTTTAGACAGCGAAAAGTTACTCCAAACTAACTTAGGCCTGAGCAAATGTCCACTTTGATATGCTCAGAAAAACCTTGCGGACACTTTAGCAATCAGGCGCAGGTAGCCAGAGTTAAGGGGCGGGGTAAGTGAAGTTAGAGGGAAGTGAGAGGATTTTCCAAAGCATTAAACATTTCACTTTTAAAAATAAAGAACCAGCATCAATAATAAATGATCAATAAATCAATCAATAAATAAAATAAAAAAATCAATAAATAAAAAATTATAAGTTCCTACCTCACCTACTGCAGCACCTATGTGTTGGGGAGCACCGGGAGCCCTCCAGCAGCACACGGCCCACACTCAGCCCTGCCTGCCTGCCTGATTACATTTTCAAGGGGAAGAGCTCGGGTGTGCCCCGCCGCCGAGAAGGTGGTCCGGTGGGGCCTGCTGCCGAGGAGGTGGTCGGGCGGCCCCATCGTGGAGGAGGTGTTCAGGTGGGCCGGCGAGGAGGCCTTGAGGTAAGAGCAGTGGTGGCGAGGTGAGGCCCGAGGTTGGGCAGCGGCGAGGCGAGGCAAGGCCCGAGGTTGGGCAGCGGCAAGGCGAGGGACGGTGAGGCAAGGCCCGAGGTTGGGCAGCGGCGAGGCGAGGGACGGTGAGGCAAGGCCCGAGTTTAGGCAGCGGCGAGGGGCGGTGAGGCAAGGCCCGAGGTTGGGCAGCGGCGAGGCGAGGGACGGTGAGGCAGGCAGGCCACTCGGCCAGGGATAGGGTCACCTGGAGCCACAATGCGCTGGGAGGGCCAGGAACTACTGCGCATGTGCACAGACTCCACTGCGTACGCGTGCAGCTGCCGGCACTTTTTCGCCGAAGGGCTGTAGCTCCGCCCACCACTGCTTCTGCTGCGCTGCACCTAGTCCAAAGCAGGCCTGATCATCGTGGAGAATCCCGAGGTAAGTATTAGGTGCGCTTTTCCTTCTAGAAAGTCGGCGGACCTCTCGGAGGTGCACCATTCTACGGGTCGGTCGAAACTTGGCCCCGAGTTTCCATGGAACATACTTTCCTCTCTTGTTCTTCCAAAGCTGTAAATCCCTGTCCCACACATTGTCCCTCCTGCTGTGCTGAAATCTAAACCCATCGCACATTTCTAGACTGTTTCTCCTCCACTCCCAGTTTTCACCACCAATACTGGCTGGGTTCAGTTCTACACTCACTGGTTCCCCTCCCTCTCCTCCCCTGACGGTGCTGACTCTGGCTGGGTTCAGTTCTACACTCACTGGTTCCCCTCCCTCTCCTCCCCTGAAGGTGCTGACTCTGGCTGGGTTCAGTTCTACATTCACTGGTTCCGCTCCCTCTCCTCCCCTGAAGGTGCTGACTCTGGCTGGGTTCAGTTCTACACTCACCAGTTTCTCTCCAGTAGTGACCTATGTGCCCAATCTCCCTGTGTGAACCTCGACAGTGAGTGCCGACAGGCTATTCCACTGTCCTCACCTGAGGCCTCACACGTGCATTTTCCAGCAGGGTCACTGGACCCTCCTCCCAATTACTCAGTTTCTAAACGATAAGCAGATAAGGGGTTATAAGGAGTGGGCAGAGAACATAAGAAAAAGGAACAGGAGTCGGCCATTAGGCCCCTCGAGCCTACTCTGCCATTCAATAAGATCATGGCTGATTCGTACATGGACTCAGCTCCACTTACCCGCCCGCTCCCCATAACCCCTCATCGGTTAAGATACTGTCTATTTCTGTCTTAAATTTATTCAATGGCCCGGCTTCCATAGCTCTCTGAGGCAGATTCCACAGATTTACAACCCTCTGAGATAAGAAATTTCTCCTCGTCACAGTTTTAAATGGGTGGCCCCTTATTCTAAGATTATGCCCTCTAGTTCTAGACTCCCCCATCAGTAAAAACATCCTCTCTGCATTCACCTTGTCAAGCCCCTCATAAATCTTATATGTTTCGATAAGATCACCTCTCAATCTTCTGAATTCCAATGAGTCGAGGCCCAACCTACTCAACCTTTCCTCATAAGTCAACCCCCTCATCCCCGGAATCAACCTTGTGAACCTTCTCTGAACTGCCCCCAAAGCAAGTATATCCTTTCATAAAATTGGAAACCAAAACTGTGCACGCAGCATTCTAGGTGTGGCCTCACCAATACCTTATATAGCTGTAGTAAGACTTCCCAGCTTTTATACTCCATCCCCTTTGCAATAAAGGCCAAGATACCATTGGTCTTCCTGATCACTTGCTGTATCTGCATTTCATGCACAAGTACCCCCCAGGTCCTGCTGTACTGCGGCACTTTGCAAGCTTTCTCCATTTAAATAATAACTTGCTCTTTCATTTTTTTCTGCCAAAGTGCATGACCTCACACTTTCCACATTATACTCCAGCTGCCAAATTTTCGCCCATGCACTTAGCCTGTCTATGTCGTTTTGCAGATTTTGTGTGTCCTCCTCACACATTGCTTTTTCTCTCATCTTTGTATCATCAGCAAATTTCGCTACGTTACAATCAGTCCCTTCTTCCAAGTCGTTAATATAGATTGTAAATAGTTGGGGTCCCAATACTGATTCCTGCGGCACCCCACTAGTTACTAGTTGCCAACCCAAGAATGAATCATTTATCTCGACTCTCTGTTTTCTGTTAGTTAACCAATCCTCTATCCATGCGAATATATTGCTCCCAACCTCCTCAATATTTCCTCATAAGTTCACACACTCATCTCTGAAATCAACCTCGTGAACCTTCTCTGAACTGCCGCCCCTCTCCTCTCCTTAAGATGCTAACTTTGGCTGGGTTCAGTTCTGCACTCACTGGTTCCCCTCCCCTCCCCTGAAGATGCTGACTCTGGCTGGTTTTAGTTCTGCACTCACTGGTTAACATAAGAAATAGGAACAGAAGTAGGCCATACGGCCCCTCGAGCCTGCTCCGCAATTTAATATGATTATTCGTGATCCGATCATGGACTCAGGTCCACTTCCCCGCCCGATCCCCATAACCCTTATCGTTTAAGAAACTGTCTATTTCTCTCTTAAATTTATACAAATGTCCCAGCTTCCACAGCTCTCTGAGGCAGCAAATTCCACAGATTTACAACCCTCAGAGAAGAAATGTCTCCTCATCTCAGTTTTAAATGGGCGGCCCGTTATTCTAAGATTATGCTGGGTTCAGTTCTACACTCACTGGTTCCCCTCCCTCTCCTCCCCTGAAGGTGCTGACTCTGGCTGGGTTCAGTTTTAGACTCACTGGTTGCCCTCCCCTGAAGGTGCTGACTCTGGCTGGGTTTAGTTTTAGACTCACTGGTTCCCCTCCCCTGAAGGTGCTGACTCTGGCTGAGTTCAGTTGTATACTCGCATGTTCCCCTTCCTCCTATCCGCCCCTTCCCTTAAGGCGCTAACTCTGGCTGTGTTCAATTCCACAGTCACTGTTTCCCCTTCCTCCCCTCTCCAGCAGGCAGAGTTTAGGGAGCTAGCAGGGAGATTAAAAAGCAGGACCTCAAAAGGTAGTAATCTCCGCATTACTCCCGGTGCCACGAGCTAGCGAGTACAGAAATAGGAGGATAGAGCAGATGAATGCGTGGCTGGAGAGATGGTGCAAGAGGGAGGGCTTTAGATTCCTGACACATTGGGACCACTTCTGGGGGAGGTGGGACCTGTACAAACAGAATGGGTTGCACCTCAACAGAGCCGGGACCAATATCCTTGTGGGAGGGTCGGGAGGTTTGCTAGTGTTGTTGGGGAGGATTTAAACTAGCTTGGCAGGAGGATGGGAACCTGACAATAGATTCAGCAGGGAGGGGAGCAAAGCTGGAATTTGAAAGCAAAAATAAAGAAAGTGAGTTTGAAGGAGAGAGGAAACAAGCAGGAAAAAAGGGTAAAAAAACAAACTTAAAGGCACTTTGTCTAAATGCACGTAGCATTTGTAACAAAATAGATACGTTGATGGCACAAATTGAGGCAAATGGGTATGATCTGATAGCCATTACCGAGATGTGGTTACAAGGTGACCAGGACTGGGAATTAAATATTCAGGGGTACTTGACAATCCGGAAGGACAGTCAGAAAGGAAAAGGAGGTGGGGTAGCTCTATTGATAAAGGATGGAATCACTGCAATAGTAAGAAACGATATTGTCTCAAATGATAAGGATGTTGAAACAGTTTGGGTGGAGATAAGGAACAATAAGGGGAAAAAGTCACTGGTGGGCATAGTCTATAGGCCCCCGAACAGTAGTAACTCTGTTGGTCGGAGCGTAAACCAGGAAATAGTGGGGGCTTGTAAAAAGGGAACAACAATAATCATGGGTGATTTTAATCTCCATATTGATTGGATAAATCAAATTGGTCAGAGCAGCCTTGAGGAGGAGTTCATGGAGTGCATAAGGGACAGGTTCCTTGAGCAGTATGTAACGGAACCAACCAGGGGGCAGGCTATCTTAGATCTGGTCCTGTGTAATGAGACAGGATTAATAAACAATCTCCTAGTAAAGGATCTCCTTGGAATGAGTGATCAGAGTATGACTGAATTTCAAATTCAGATGGAGGGTGAGAAAGTTGGAGCTCTAACCAGCGTACTAAGCTTAAATAAAGGAGACTATAAAGGTATGAGGGCAGAGTTGGGTAACTTGGACTGGGAAAATAGATTAAAGTGCAGGATGGTTGATGAACAATGGTGTACATTTAAGGAGATATTTCACAACTCTCAAAAAAAATCTATTCCAGTGAGGAGGAAAAGGTGCAAGAGAAAATAGAGCCATCCATGGCTAACTAAAGAAATAAAGGCCGTTATCCATTAAAAACAAGGGCATACAAAGTGACCAAATCTAGTGGGAGGACAGAAAACTGGGAAGCTTTTAAAAACCAGCAAAGAATAACTAAAAAATGAGTAAGAAAGGGAAGATAGACTGTGAAAGTAAACTAGCACAAAATATAAAAACAGATAGCAAGAGTTTCTATAGGTATATAAAAAGGAAAAGAGTGGCTAAAGTAATTGTTGGTCCTTTAGAGGACGAGACCAGGGAATTAGTAACGGGGAACAGGGAGATGGCAGAAACTCTGAACAAATATTTTGTATCCGTCTTTACGGTAGAGGACACTAATATTCCAACAGTGAATAGTCAAGGGGATACAGGGGGGGAGGAACTTAACACAATCACTAAGGAGGTGGTACTCAGTAAGATAATGGGATTAAAGACAGATAAAACCCCTGGACTTGATGGCTTGTATCCTAGGGTCTTAAGAGAAGTAGCGGCAGGGATTGTGGATGCATTGGTTGTAATTTACCAAAATTCCCTGGATTCTGGGGAGGTCCCAGCAGATTGGAAAACTGCAAATGTAATGCCACTATTTCAAAAAGGAGGCAGACAAAAAGCAGGAAACTATAGACCAGTTAGCCTAATATCTGTGATTGGGAAAATGTTGGATCCATTATTAAGGAAGCAGTAGCAGGACATTTGCAAAAGCAAAATTCAGTCATGCAGAGTCAGCATAGATTTATGAAGGGGAAGTCATGTTTGACAAATTTGCTGGAATTCTTTGGGGATGTAATGAACCGGGTGAATAAGGGGGAACCAGTGGATGTGGTGTATTTGGACTTCCACAAGGCATTTGACAAGGTGCCACATAAAAGGTTACTGCACAAGATAAAAGTCCACGGGGATGGGGGTAATATATTAGCATGGATAGAGGATTGGCTAACTAACAGAGAACAGAGAACAGAGAATCAGGATAAATGGTTCATTCTCTGGATGGCAACCAGTAACTAGTGGGGTGCCACAGGGATCAGTGCTGGGACCCCAACTATTTACATTCTATATTAACGACTTGGAAGAAGGGACTGAATGTAACGTAGCCAAGTTTGCCGACGATACAAAGATGGGAGGACAAGTAAAATCTGCAAAAGGACACAGACAGGCTCAGTGAGTAGGCAAAAATTTGGCAGATGGAGTATAATGTTAGAAAGTGTAAGTTCATGCACTTTGGCAGAAAAAAAATCAAAGAGCAAGTTATTATTTAAATGGAGACAGATTGCAAAGTGCCGCAGTAAGTGGGACCTGGGGGTACTTGTGCATGAAACACAAAAGGATAGTATGCAGGTACAGCAAGTGATCAGGAAGGCCAATGGAATGGAGTATAAAAGCAGGGAAGTATTGCTACAGTTGTACAACGTATTGGTGAGGCCACACCTGGAATACTGCGTGCAGTTTTGGTTTCCATATTTACGAAAGGATATACTTGCTTTGGAGACAGTTCACAGAAGGTTCACTAGGTTGATTCCATGGATGAGGGAGTAAGGTTGAGTAGGTTGGGCCTCTACTCATTGGAATTCAAAAGAATGAGAGGAGATCGAATCAAAATGTATTAGATATAAGGGGGCTTGTAAAGGTGGATGCAGAGAGGATGTTTCCACTGATGGGGGAGACTAGAATTGGAAGGCATGATCTTAGAATAAGAGGCCGTCAATTTAAAAGAGATGAGGAGAAATTTTTACTATCAGACGGTTGTAAATCTGTGGAATTCACTGCCTCGGAGAGCTGTAGAAGCTGGGACATTGAATAAATTTAAGACAGAAATAGACAGTTTCTTAAACGATAAGGGGGGATAAGAGGTTATGGGAATCGGGCAGGGAAGTGGAGCTGAGTCCAAGATCAGATCAGCCATGATCTTATTGAATGGCGGAGCAGGCTCAAGCAGCTATATGGCCTACTCCTGCTCCTATTTCTTATGTTCTTATAAGGTGCTGACTCTGTCTGGGTTCAGTTCTACACTTACTGGTTCCCCTCCCCTGAAGGTGCTGACTCTGGCTGGGTTCAGTTCCAGACACTGACATCATTCACATTGTTCCTGCACCAACATGGCCGCACATGCGCTTTGCTACTCAATGAATATAGATGGCAGACCGTTGAACCTGACTTCCTACACCAAATTGTCCGCCGTTAGCCTGGGCCTGTGACCGGGAGAAAGCCCCGAAGCTGCAACCGCCGATATTCCGGTTATTATTTTGGGCTTGCGGCGGTCACCGGTTGTTTATGAAGCCTCGCCGGCTAACCGCTGGTTCATTACTCCGCTCTGCACCGATGATAAGGACACTTCTAAGGAGCCTGCCCAAAACGTACTGCCTCCGCCATTAACCGCACCGCACATGCTCCAAAGCCCCGCCCCCCAGGACCCGCGCATGCGCACTGAGCTCCTGTAATCTGGGGGCGACACATTCTTCTCCGCGGGACATGCTGGGTCCATAAGACCATGAGAACTAGGAGCAGGAGTGGGCCACCTGGGCCCCCGGGCCTGCTCCCCATTCAATAAGATCATAGCTGATCTGATCATAGAGTCAGCTCCACATCCCTGCCCGCTCCCCAGAGCTCTTTACTCCCTTATCGCTCAAAAATTTGTCCATCTCCGCCTTAAATATATTCAATGAACCAGCCTCCACTGCTCTCTAGGGCAGAGAATTCCACATATTTACAACCCTCTGAGAAAAGAAATTCCTCCTCATCTCAGTTTTAAATGGGCTGAGGAGAAAGGCTGCATTTGTGAATAGAACAGGATTTACTGTGATTGCATTGGACACTGAAACATGTTCATTCTGGCAGCTCTTGTTCATTTCTGATGATCTTAATAACCCTTATACCTGAGCTGGAAATTGATACCCTGTATAAATGTTGAATAAATTATCTGTGTTTCAAACACAGTGTTTCGAATATTTGATTGCTCTGTGATCACAGGAGACCAATTGATGTTTCATTTTAGTGCTTTTTCTTAATCTAAATTATATCACTTCTTACCGAGTTTGCCTTCTATCATATAAACCCCAATCTTGTACTGTTTGAGGTCCTACAAGACGAATTTATGGAGCTAGGAGCTAAATTAAAAAGTAGGAGCTCAAAGGTAGTAATCTCAGGATTGCTACCAATGCCACGTGCTGGTCAGAGTAGGAATCGCAGGATAGCTCAGAGGAATGTGTGACTTGAGGAGTGGTGCAGAAGAGAGGGATTCAAATTCCTGGAATATTGTAACTGGTTCTGGGGGAGGTGGGACCAGTACAATTGATCTGCACCTGAGAAGGACCAGAACCAATGTCCTCGGGGGAGTGTTTGCTAGTTCTGTTGGGGAGGGGTTAGACTAATATGGTTGGGGGATGGGAACCTATGCAGAGAGACAGAGGGAAGTAGAATGCCTGCAGAAGCAAACCCATTGTAAATGTCAACAATTGTATTTAAGTGCTATTCAGAGGGCAGTGTCATTAATTTAGAATTTTTTTACATCAACAACAATACCAGGAATCAGAGAGTGTAGATGAATGGAGTAGGATTCAAGAGTAGAAAGAAGAAAAGTAAAAGTGGAGGGCAGAGAAACCCAAGACAAAAAGCAAAAAGGGCCACATTACAGCAAAATTCTTAAGAGGAAAAGTGTGTTGGAAAGACAAGCCTGAAGGCTCTGTGCCTCAATGCGAGGAGTATTCATAATAAGGTGGACGAATTAACTGCACAGATAGCTGTTAACAGATATGATGTAATTGGCATCACGGAGACATGGCTCCAGGGTGACCAAGGCTGGGAACTCAACATTCAGGGGTATTCAACATTCAGGAAGGATAGACAGAATGGAAAAGGAGGTGGGGTGGCGTTGCTGGTTAAAGAGGAAATTAACGCAATAGTAAGGAAGGACATTAGCTTGGATGATGTGGAATCAGTATAGGTGGAGCTACGGAATACAAAAGGGCAGAAAACGCTAGTGGGAGTGATGTACACACCACCAAACTGTAGTAGTGAGGTTGGGGGCAGCATCAAATAAGAAATTAGGGATGCGTGCAATAAAGGTACAGCAGTTATCATGGGCGACTTTAATCTGCATATTGATTGGGCTAACCAACCCGGTAGCAATGCAGTGGAGGCGGATTTCCTGGAGTCTTTACGGATGGTTCTCTAGACCAATATGCCGAGAAACCCACTAGAGGGTTGGCCATCCTAGGCTGGGTGATGTGTAATGAGAAAGGACTAATTAGCACTCTTGTTTGCGAGGCCACTTAGGAAAGAGTGACCATAATAAGATAGAATTCTTTATTAAGATGGAGAGTGACACTGTTAATGCAGAGACTAGGGTCCTGAATTTAGGAAAGGTAACTTAGATGGTATGAGACATGAATTGGCTAGAATAGACTGGTGAATGATACTTAAAGGGTTGTCGGTGGCTTGGCAATGGCAAACATTTAAATATCACATTGATGAACTTCAACAATTGTACATCCCTGTCTGGAGTAAAAATAAAACGGGGAAGGTGGCTCAACCGTGGCTAACAAGGGAAATTAAATAGAGTGTTCAATCCAAGGAGGAGGCATATCAACTGGTCAGATAAAGCAGCAAATCTGAGGACTGGGAGAATTTTATAATTCAGCAAAGGAGGACAAATGGTTTAATTTGGAGGCGGAAAATAGAGTTTGAGAGGAAGCTTGCTGGGAACATAAAAACTGTCTAAAAAAGATTCTATAGATATGTGAAGAGAAAAAGATGAGTGAAGACAAACGTAGGTCCTTTGCAGTCAGATTCAGGTGAAATTATAATGGGGAACAAAGAAATAGCAGACCAGTTGAACAAATACTTTGGTTCTGTCTTCATGAAGAAAGACACCAATAAACTTCTGGAAATACTAGCGGACCGAGGGTCTAGTGAGAAGGAGGAGCTGAAGGAAATCCTTATTAGACAGGCAATTGTGTGAGGGAAATTGATGGGATTGAAGGCAGATAAATCCCCAGGGCCTGATAGTCTGCATCCCAGAGTACTTAAGGAAGTGGCCCTAGAAATAGTGGATGCATTGGTTATCATTTTCCAACCGTCTATCAACTCTGGATCAGTTCCTATGGGCTGGAGGGTTGCTAATGTAACACCACTTTTTTAAAAAGACGGGAGAGAGAAAACGGGTAATTATAGACCAGTTAGCCTGACATCAGTAGTGGGAAAAATGTTGGAATTCATTATTAAAGATGACATAACAGCGCATTTGGAAAGCAGTGAAAGGGTCAGTTCAAGTCAGCATGGATTTATGAAAGGGAAATCATGCTTGAAAAATCCTCTAGAATTTTTTGAGGATGTAACTAATAAAGTGGACAAGGGAGAACCAGTGGATGTGGTGTATTTGGACTTTCAAAAGGCTTTTGACAAGGTCCCACATAAGAGATTGGTGCGCAAAATCAAAGCACCTGGGATTGGGGGTAATGTACTGACGTGGATAGAGAACTGGTTGGCAGACAGGAAGGAGAGAGTTGGGATTAAGGACTCCTTTTCAGAATGGCAGGCAGTCACTAGTGGGATGCCGCAGGACTCAATGCTGGGATGCCAGCTATTTACAAGATAAATTAATGATTTAGATGAAGGAATTGGGTGTCATATCTCCAAGTTTGCAGATGACACTAAGCTAAGTGGCGGTGTGAGCTGTGAGGAGGACGCTAAGAGGCTGCAGGGCTACTTGGACAGGTTAGGTGAGTGGGAAAACTCATGCCAGATGCAGTATAATGTGGATAAATGTGAGCGAATCCACTTTGGTGGAAAAAGCATGAAGGCTGGGCCTTTATTCACTGGAGTTTAGAAGGATGAGAGGGGATCTCATGGAAACATATAAAATTCTGACGGGACTGGACAGGTTAGATGGAGGAAGAATGTTCCCAATGGTGGGGAAGTCCGGAACCAGGGGACCTTATCTAAGGATAAGAGGCAAGCCATTTAGAACTGAGATGAGGAGAAACTTCTTCACTCAGAGAGTTGTTAACTTGTGGAATTCCCTACCGCAGTGAGTTGTTGATGCCAGTTCATTGGATATATTCAAGAGGGAGTTAGATATGGCCCTTATGGCTGAAGGGATCAAGCGGTATGGAGAGAAAGCAGGAAAGAGGTACTGAGGGAATGATCAGCCATGATCTTATTGAATGGTGGTGCAGGCTTGAAAGACCGAATGCCCTACTCCTGCACCTATTTTCTATGTTGCTATGTTTCTATGTTTGAGTACATGAGTTGCGGTTGTAGTAGACTTAAATGCAGTGTCTTACTTTAAACTCAGCTGAAATCCTTTGAACCACCCCTTTATTGAACTGTCTTGCATAAGGTTTATTATGGGTGACTTTAATATGGATATAGATTGGGCTAACCAAACTGGAAGCAAGATGGTGGAGGAGGATTTCCTGGAGTGCATAAGGGATGGTTTCCTAGACCAATATGTCGAGGAACCAACTGGGGGGAGGCCATCTTAGACTGGGTGTTGTGTAATGAGAGAGGATTAATTAGCAAACTCGTTGTGCGAGGCCCCTTGGAGAAGAGTGACCATAATATGGTGGAATTCTGCATTAGGATGGAGAATGAAACAGTTAATTCAGAGACCGTGGTCCAGAACTTAAAGAAGGGTAACTTTGAATATATGTGGCGTGAATTGGCTAGGATAGATTGGCGAATGATATTTATGGGGTTGACTGTGGATGGGCAATGGCAGACATTTAGAGACCACATGGATGAACTACAACAACTGTACATCCCTGTCTGGCGTAAAAATAAAAAAGGGAAGGTGGCTCAACTGTGGCTATTAAGGGAAACAGGGATAGTATTAAAGCCAAGGAAGTGGCATACAAATTGGCCAGAAATAGCAGCGAACCCGGGGACTGGGAGAAATTTAGAACTCAGCAGAGGAGGACAAAGGGTTTGATTAGGGCAGGGAAAATAGAGTCCGAGATGAAGCTTGCAGGGAACATTAAGACAGACTGCAAAAGTTTCTATAGATATGTAAAGAGAAAAAGGTTAGTAAAGACAAACGTAGGTCCCCTGCAGTCAGAATCAGGGGATGTCATTAACGGGGAACAAAGAAATGGCAGACCACTTGAACAAGTACTTTGGTTCGGTATTCACTAAGGAGGACACAAACAACCTTCCAGATATAAAAGGGGTCAGAGGGTCTAGTAAGAAGGAGGAACTGAGGGAAATCCTTATTGGTCGGAAAATTGTGTTGGGCAAATTGATGGGATTGAAGGCCAATAAATCCCCAGGGCCTGATGGACTGCATCCCAGAGTACTTAAGGAGGTGACCTTGGAAATAGCGGATGCATTGACAGTCATTTTCCAACATTCCATAGACTCTGGATCAGTTCCTATGAAGTGGAGGGTAGCTAATGTAACACCACTTTACAAAAAAGGAGGGAGAGAAAAAAACAGGTAATTATAGACCAGTCAGCCTGACATCGGTAGTGGGTAAAATGATGGAATCAATTATTAAGGATGTCATAGCTGCGCATTTGGAAAGAGGTGACATGATAGGTCCAAGTCAGCATGGATTTGTGAAAGGGAAATCATGCTTGACAAATCTTCTGGAATTTTTTGAGGATGTTTCTCGTTGAGTGTGTTAGTGTGAATGTTTTGAAGAATCACTCAACACTCAGAGTCGGTTCCAATGCCAATTCGGCCTTTATTTTCGTTAGCGGGGAGGAAGCCTCAGGACTGGATCCAGGCACTTCTCTCCGATGAACAAAGAAACTCATCGATATTTATATGTTTTACAATAGTTCTTTACATTTACTCAGCCCACTTCGGCTGGACACAATCCAATCATAACGATTATAGATTATGTATAGGTTTCTTTAACCCAATAGAATTCTCCTGATATCTCAGGGGCTGTATGCTAGGTTTTTGTCAGCTCGGGCTGATTAATGACCTCGTTATGTGAAGCAGGTTCCCCCCTTATCTCTGTTCCTCGGGGCTCGGCTGTGTGAAATCACTGATTATACCAGTGTACTATAAAGGTTCGTTATAATTATCTTGTATCCAAGGCATTCCTGGTAGTGGGCCTCACTAAGTCATTGCTCGGTCAGCCTCAGTCAGTAGTTCACTACTTGACTAACTGAGTACCCATCATGCTTGGGCAACCATTTTATATGTGGCCACTTTAAACTTATATGGGTTTAGATTTATTCACCAGGTGCCTAATGCCGAGTGTTTTGATATATTCAGCAGGTGCCTAATGCCTACAACAAGTGGACAAGGGAGAACCAGTTCATGTGGTGTATTTGGACTTTCATAAGGCTTTCGACAAGGTCCCACACAAGAGATTAATGTGCAACGTTAAAGCACATGGGATTGTGGGTAGTGTGCTGACGTGGATTGAGAACTGGTTGGCAGACAGGGAGCAAAGAGTAGAAGTAAATGGGTACTTTTCAGAATGGCAGGCAGTGACTAGTGGGGTACCGCAAGGTTCTGTGCTGGGACCCCAGCTGTTTACATTGAACATTAATGATTTAGACGAGGGGATTAAATGTAGTATCTCCAAATTTGCGGATGACACTAAGTTGGGTGGCAGTGTGAGCTGCGAGAAGGATGCTATGCGGCTGCAGAGTGACTTGGATAGGTTAGGTGAGTGGGCAAATGCATGGCAGATGAAGTATAATGTGGATAAATGTGAGGTTATCCATTTTGGTGGTAAAAACAGAGAGACAGACTATTATTTGAATGGTGACAGATTAGGAAAAGGTGAAGTGCAACGAGACCTGGGTGTCATGCTACATCAGTCATTGAAGGTTGGCATGCAGGTACAGCAGACAGTTAAGAAAGCAAATGGCATGTTGGCCTTCATAGTGAGGGGATCTGAGTACAGGGGCAGGGAGGTGTTACTACAGTTGTACACGGCCTTGGTGAGGCCACACCTGGAGTATTGTGTACAGTTTTGGTCTCCTAACTTGAGGAAGGACAATCTTGCTATTGAGCGAGTGCAGCGAAGGTTAACCAGACTGATTCCTGGGATGGTGGGACTGACATGTCAAGAAAGACTGGATCAACTGGGCTTGTATTCACTGGAGTTCAGAAGAATGAGAGGGGATCTCAGAGAAACGTTTACAATTCTGACGGGTTTAGACAGGTTAGATGCAGGAAGAATGTTCCCAATGTTGGGGAAGTCCAGAACCAGGGGTCACAGTCCAAGGATAAGAAGTAAGCCATTTAGGACCGAGATGAGGAGAAACTTCTTCATCCAGAGAGTGGTGAACCTGTGGAATTCTCTACCACAGAAAGTTGTTGAGGCCAATTCACTAAATATATTCAAAAAGGAGTTAGATGAAGTCCTTACTACTAGGGGGATCAAGGGGTATGGCGAGAAAGCAGGAATGGGGTACTGAAGTTGCATGTTCAGCCATGAACTCATTGAATGGTGGTGCAGGCTCGAAGGGCCGAATGGACTACTCCTGCACCTATTTTCTATGTTTTCTATGTTTCTATGTAAGATTTGAAATCCGTTACTTTCTGTATCAGTTAAACAGTTTTGGAACAGATTGAATTTAACAAACTCATCCACACATTTTACACGTGATAGCCTGTGAAATGTCGTGATATTTGTAATTCCCTAGTCACTGATTCCATCCCTCTCCTCAACTTCTGCCTGACGCCGAACCAGCCTGTTCACAACCTTGGTGTCATACTTAACCCTGAAATAAGTTTTTGACCACATATCCACATCATAACTAAGATTGCCTATTTCCACTTCTGTAACATCGCCCGTCTCTGCTCTTGCCTCAGCTCATCCACTGCTGAAGCCCTCATCCATACCTTTGTTACTTCTGGTCTTGACAATTCCAATGCACTCCTCCCACATTCTACCCTACATAAACTAGAGTTGATCCAAAACTCGGCTGCCCGTGTCCTAACTCACACCAAGTCCTGCTCACCTATCACCCCTCTGCTCGCTGACCTACACTGGCTTTTGTTAAGCAATGCCTTGAGTTCAAAATTCTAATACTTATTTTCAAATCCCTCCATGGCCTCGCCCCTCCCTAGCTCTATAAACTCCTCCAGCCCCACATCTGCTCCCCCCACCCCCACACCCCGGCCAAAAATATAGCTGCCTTCCTGAGCATCCCTGATTATAATTATTCAACCACTGGTGGCTTTGTTGGCTGTGCCTTCTGTTGCCCAGGCCCCAAGTTCTGGAATGCCCAGCTTAAACCTTCCTGTCTAATCCGTGCTGTACCTGCCCTGGCAGTTTTTGATGGGATCGTGTGTATCAAGCTTTTCTCTGTATCTAGTTGACATAGTCTCAGAAAAAGTGATCGCCCATATAAAACTGAGATGTGGAGGAATTTCTTCTTTCAGAGGATTGTACATCTGTGAATTTTCTGCCCCAGAGAGCTGTGGAGGCTGGGTCATTGACTATATTTAAGGTGGAGATAGACAGATTTTTGAGCGACAAGTGAGTAAAGTGTTCTGGGGAGCAAACAGGAAAGTGGAACTGACTCTATGATCAGACCAGCCATGATCTTATTGAATGGGAAGCATGCTCGGGGTCCGGGTGGCCCACTCCTGTTCCTATTTCTCATGGTCTCCACCCACCGAGCCTGTTTTTTTTTCTTCTCTCTAATGGCCACTGATCATTATCCCACCCCATCCTGACTAATGTTGTTCTAACTCCTGCCAGTACCATTTGAATTCGGCCCATCCTCCCTTTTGTCTCTCTAATCTCTCCTGCCTTTGCCCCTATCACAGACCTTCTCTGTTGTCCTTTCTCCCCCTCCCCCTTTCAGTGCTCCTTCAGGATCTATTCTTTCCCAGCACTCTCCAGTTGTGACGGAGGGCCGCGGCCCCGCCTCCTCTGACGCTGCCCACAGATGCTGCCTGAGCCGCGGACACTTCCAGTATCTTCTGTTTGTGTTGCCAGAGACATTTTCCCTTCAGCACCGCGCGCCCTGGATTGTTCGCCGACTGATTGATTGGTGCCGCGGCCCCGCCCCCCCCGCCACTGATTGGCGCGGAGCAGCGCGCGCTGTGTGGGCTGGTGCCCCGCGCCGCCTCGCCATTGGCTGCAGGCTGAGTGCTGCGCGCGCGTGGGTGGTTGGCGGTTTGTTGGCGGGCTCCGCTCGCGGCCTTTGAGCTCGGGGTCCAGAGTGAGTCCTTAGTGTGTTGTGGGCTCGAAAAAGGTGGTGTCTGCTGTGGTTTGTTCAGGGCAGTCTGTGAACTACAGCCTCGTTTGGTCCAGGTGCTTTCTGCAAATTTGTCCATTGTCTAGTTTGACTACAAACACTCTACTCACTTCTTCAGCTATCACTTGGGACCATGTCCATAGTTTAGCACATACACAGGGTCATTCAGATCAATTTCCCATGACACAGTGGCGCCACTATCGTTTACATTTTGTTGCTGCCGCCTGCTCTCTACCTGATCATAAAGGTTGGGGTGAACCGTCGAGAGTCTGGTTTTAAGTGTCCTTTTCATGAGTAGCTCAGCCGGGGTCACCCGTGAGCAAGTGGGGTCTCGTACGGTAGCTGAGCAATACTCGGGACAGGCGGGTTTGGAGTGAGCCTTCTGTGACTCGTTTAAGGCTCTGTTTGATTGTTTGTATTGCCCCTCTGCCTGCCCATTGGAGGCTGGTTTAAACGGGGCCGAGGTGACATGTTTGATCCCATTGCGGGTCATGAATTCTTTAAATTCGGCACTGGTGAAACATGGCCCGTTGTCACTGACCAGTATGTCAGGCAGGCCGTGGGTGGCAAACATGGCCCTCAGGCTTTCAATGGTGGTGGTGACGGTGCTTCCCAACATTATTTCACATTCAATCCATTTTGAAAAAGCATCCACCACCACCAGGAACATTTTACCGTGAAACGGGCCCACATAGTCGACATGGATTCTTGACCATGGTCTGGAGGGCCAGGACCACAAACATAGTGGTGCTTCAACTGAGCACACACGCGGCATTGCCGTACACAGAACTCTAAGTCAGAGTCGATACTGGGCCACCACACATGGAATCTGGCTATTGCTTTCATCATTACTATACCCAGGTGTGTGCTGTGGAGATCCTAGATGAACGTCTCCCTGCCCTTTTTGGGTAGCACTATGCGGTTACCCCACAACAGGCAGTCTGCCTGAATGGACAACTCGTCCTTTTGCCACTGGAATGGCTTGATTAGCTCTTGCATTTCAACGGGGATGCTGGCCCAGCTCCCATGCAGTACACAGTTTTTTTACTAGGGACAGCAGAGGATCTTGGCTGGTCCAAGTCCTAATCTGGCAGGCTGTGACAGGTGATTTATTATTTTCAAATGCTGTCATGACCATCAACAAGTCTACGGGCTGTGCCACCATCAACAAGTTTGCAGGCTGCGCAATTTCCACCCCCGTAGTGGACAATGGTAGCTGGCTGAGAGCATCTGCACAGTTCTCGGTGCCTGGCCTGTGGCAGATGGTATAGTTATACGCTGATAGTGCGAGTACCCACCTTTGTATGCGGGCTGAGGCATTAGTATTTATCCCCTTGTTTTCAGCGAATAGGGATATGAGGGGCTTGTGATCGGTTTCCAGCTCAAATTTGAGGCCAACCAGATATTGATGCATTTTCTTTACCACGAACACACACGCTAATGCCTCTTTCTCAATCATACTGTAGGACCTCTCGGCCTTAGAAAAGCTCCTGGAGGCATAGGCGACATTTTGCACTTCCCTGCAATGTTAGCTTGTTGTAATACACACGCGACTCCGTACGCTGACGCAGCACAAGCACAATTCCTTTACACGGGTTATACAATACAAGCAGCTTGTTGGAGCATAAAATGTTTCTGGCTTTCTCAAAAGCAATTACTTATTTTTTTCCCCATACCCAGTTCTCACCTTTATGCAATAAAACATGTAGGGGCTCTAAGAGGATGCTTAATCCTGGTAGGAAGTTACCAAAATAGTTGAGGAGTCCCAGGAACGATTGCAGCTCCATGACGTTCTGTGGCCTGGGAGCGTTCCTGATAGCCTCTGTCTTGGTGTCTGTGGGCCGAATGCCGTCCGCTGCGATCTTTCTCCCCAAAAACTCCACTTCTGTTGCCATGAAGACGCATTTCAACCTCTTCAACTGCAGCCCTATGCGATCCAATCCAGGTTTTGTAGGAGCTCGACGGTGTTCCAACCCATGACCAATATGTCGTTCTGAAAAACCACCATGCGTGGTATCGACTTGAGTAGGCTCTCCATGTTTCTCTGGAAGATCGCTGCAGCTGACCGAATTCCAAACGGGTATCTGTTGTAGATGAACAGTCCCTTGTGCGTCTTGATGCAGGTGAGGCCCTTCGAAGACTTCTCCAGCTCCTGCGTCATGTGAGCCGAAGTCAGGTCGAGCTTGGTGAACATCTTGCCTCCTGCCAGCATCGCAAATAGGTTGTCTGCCTTAGGTAGCGGGTATTAGTCCTGTAGCGGGAAACAATTAATAGTTACTTTATAATCGCCGCAAATCCTGACCGTGCCATCACTTTTGAGTACTGGAACAATCGGGCTGGCCCACTCGCTGAATTCCACTGGGGCGATGATGCCCTCACATTGCCTCATCATGTGAGGCACCGCTCGCGCCTTGTGGTCAATGGGTCATGCCAATTGGATCTGCACCTTCGCCCCGGAAAAGTTTCCAATGCCTGGCTCAAAAAGGGAAGGACATTTGTTAAGAACCTGGGTACATGAGGCCTCATCGACATGTGATAGCGCTCAGATGTCATCCCAGTTCCAGTGGATTTTGCCCAGCCAGCTCCTTCCAAGCAGTGTGGGGCCATCGCCCGGGACAATGCTGAGTGGCAATTCGTGCATCATGCCCTCGTAGGTGACCTTGACCAAGGCACTGCCCAGGACAGTGACAAGCTCTTTGGTGTACATACTCAGTTCCGTGTGGATGGGGCTCAGGGCTGGTCTGAGTGCCTTGTTGCACCACAGTCTCTCAAACATCTTTTTACTCATGATGGATTGGCTAGTGCCAGTGTCCAGTTCCATGGCTATGGGTAAGCCATTCAATTTTACATTTTGCATTGTAGGTGGACATTTCGTTGAAAATGTGTGCACCCCGTGTACTTCAGCATCTGCCTCCTCTCTCAGGCTCATAATTACTTTGATCCACCATGAACCGATCTTCCTCTGCCACGTGGTGGTTAGCAGGTTTCACAGAGCTTGCAGCTCGTCTGCAAACTAATTGAAAATGCCCCATTGTTCCACAGCTCTTGCAAACTTAACCTTTGAAGCGGCATGAATAGGCTGAATGAAAGCCTCCACAACGCCAACAAGGTGTGAATTGCCTTGCATTCATCCTTTGTTGCGGACTCTGAGTCATCTGGGTCACCTGAGGCCTGCTGGCAGTTGCAGACTCTTGGTTTCTGCCCTGTACATTTCTGCTTGCAAACACAGTTCCAGTTAATTTATGAACGTTGCTCGCACTTGTGTGCTGAGAGATTTGTTTAGAGTTCTTACTGGTGGACATAAACGCCTGTGCTATCGCAATGGCCTTACTGAGGGTCGGTGTCTCTACAGTCAAAAGTTTTTGTAGGATGGTCTCGTGGCCAATGCCCAGTACAAAAAGTCTTTGAGCATTTGCTCCAGGTAGCCATCAAACTCACATTGTCCTGCAAGTCACCTTAGCTCGGCGACATAGCTCGCCACTTCCTGACCTTCAGATTGCTGGCACGTGTAGAACCGATACCTCGCCACCAGCATGCTCTCCCTCGGGTTAAGATGCTCCCGAACCAGTGTACACAGCTCCTCATACGATTTATCTGTGGGTTTCACTGGAGCCAGAAGATTCTTCATGAGGCTGTTGGTCGATGCCCCGCAGACCGTGAGGAGGACCGCTCTCCTTTTTGCAGTGCTTTCTTCTCTGTCCAGCTCGTTGGCTACAAAGTACTCGTCTAGCCGTTCGACATAGGCCTCCCAGTCCTCACCCTCCGAGAACTTCTCCAGGATGCCCATGTTAGCGTGAAAGTTTTCTCAGAAGGATCACTCAACACTCAGAGTTGGTTCCAACGCCAATGCGGCCTTTATTTACACTAGCGGGGAGGAAGCCTCAGGACTGGATCCAGGCACTTTTCTCCGCCGAACAAAGAAACTCATCGATATTTATATGTTTTACAATAGTTCTTTCCAGTTACTCAGCCCACTTCGGCTGGACACAATCCAATCATAACGATTATAGGTTACATATAGGTTTCTTTAACCCAATAGAATTCCCCTGATACCTCAGGAACTGCATGTTCGGTTTTTGTCAGCTCGGGCTGATTAATGACCTCGTTATGTGAGGCAGATTCTCCCCTTATCTCTCTTCCTCGGGCTTCGGCTGTGTGAAATCACTGGTTCATTATAATTATCTTGTATCCAAGGCATTCCTGGTAGTGAGCCTCACAGGGTCATTGCTCGGTCATTGCTCGGTCAGTCCCAGTTCATTACTTGACCAACGGGGTTCCCATCATGCTTGGGCAGCCATTTTATATGTGGCCGCTTTAAACATATATGAGTTTAGATATATTCAGCAGGTGCCTAATGCCTAGTGTTTGATATATTCAGCAGGTGCCTAATGCCTAGTGTTTTGATATATTCAGCAGGTGCCTAATGCCTAGTGTTTGATATATTCAGCAGGTGCCTAATGCCTACAACAATTCCCTCCTTTCGGTAAAGGGACTAGTCCTAGTCCCCCTTTAATTGACCGCCCTACTTTTATTAGATTTTGTGCACGGCCCGGTACTCCCTGCCTCAACGTTCTGGCCAGTCACGCGGTTTCAGGAGTCCCAGTTGCTTAAATCAAATTGACAAAGGCGAAATCCTCCTGCCCCTTTATTAGACAGGCTTGTTTAGTATTTGGGGACCGGTCATGGGTCCCTCTTCGTCGTGCGTGGTGCCTGCATGCCTGGCAGGCCATTATGCCCCATATTATTGCTAAGCTCAATTGTATCCCGACCAGTATGTGTGAAATTATTCGAATCCAAGGATGGATGTTCATATTTATTCCCCAGTCCCAGACCTTTCTCCACCAACTCTGACTTTGTAAGTCTACATCGATATCTTCTTCCAGTACTTTGATTTTAGTTCGCAGTTGGTGGTAGAGCTTTACGGATTGACCCACTCTGAGCCTCAACTCTCGTAATACTTCGGTTCGATGTGGGATAGGGACCTGATCTGGCTCGTCATAATCCTGCAAATGATCATGGAGCTGATCGGTTACCTCAATAACTTCGGACTTCCGGTGCCTAACCTGGGTGATATGTGCTTTCCCGATCGCGACAGGTCATAGTGGCGTAAAGCAAAAGTTTGGCCGTGGTATAGGGCACTGCAGGTCATTATACTGGTATGAATGCTCTGTGGTAGAGACGCAGTATCTTCCCTTCCATCCATAGCCTGCCCTCGCGAAGTGCCTGTGTGCGGGCACTATTTCTAGTACACACCCGTCGGTTCAGTTAAACCCGCACTAGTCTAGTTCACCTCGGCCTACCGGGTGAGGGCATACTGTGATCTCCCCCCTTTGCTTGCAATCTTATAGGGAAATCCCGGTAAGTATGTTGTTTCGACGAACGGCGGAGGTGGTGGTCAGATAGTAACACATGGAGACATTTTCCCGTATTACTCCGATATTCTCTAGTTGGTACAGGGGGAACAGGCCTGAGTCCGGCGTGGCTATAGGGATCATCAGGACTATCCCTATCCCAGTATTCCTACCCATCTGGCAATCTGGAATTGCTGGGTATACTCAGGTCAGTCCCTTCAGAGTACAATAATCCAGTGTCCCCCTCTGGTTAGCCAACTGAGCCAAATGTGAACTGTCTATCCAATCGGGTACTTCCCCACGTTGGATCTGGTCGAGATTGTGGCGGATCTGTCCCACCATCCACAGACCATAAGCGTGACAGAGTTGCCCCTGTCTTTGCTTTCCTGTATCTTATTTTTCTCTATCAATGAGGTGATTGATGGTTTTGGCGTGAGCTTCCAGGACTGAGATGCCATCCAACTGGATTTCGGCACCCTCCTTTCCTAGGTTGGCTTGGTCTTCCTGGTTTTGCTCCACCCTCTCTAATAACCCCTTCATCACCCCTCTAAGCTGTTCCACCCTCACATTTAACCCTTGCATATCTATCGAGTTTACTACGGAGGTCCCTGTATTGAAAACGGTGGCAATATCATTAACTATTTCCCTCTTGACCCTGGGGGCTGACCCCTGTCCCCGGAATCTACTGGCACCCATTGCACTGGCAGCCTGTTGCATTACAACTTTACTTAATACATTGTACATCTTCCTTGACTGTTCTGTACAGTATTCCGGCATCTGGATGCCTGAAATATTGATCAGGACAGGCACAATTTCATGTTTAACATTATCATACAATAATTCCCCTTCGTTGTACATTACAATCCCAATCTCTGGTCCCTTAGTAGTTATGGGACAAGGCAGTTCCTCGGGCAATGTAGTGGTTCTTATGGGGCACGGTATTGGAGGGGGTGAGAAACATACATACAATGATATTGCAGCCGCCCCCGCCTCCTCGTAGCACCCACACAGCCCCATTCCCTTTTTGCAGATGACTGATTGCTGGGACTGTCCCGGAGGTGCGCAAATTATGCCGAAAGTACATTCATCGGGCCCTTTGACATCCCTCTGTTTAATGCAGCTGCTCCTTATACCCGTGGAGCACTGTACACATACCCAGTTCTTATTAGGGTTTACTTGTAACCATGCATTAAAATAAGTCCTGTCCTTGCTCCAACCTTTAGTCACTGGGACACACACTCCATCCGTCAAATTAATAAAACTCCATAGTTCATGTGATTGTTTATTTCCAGCGTGCTCTGCTGTCCGTCGTTGTCCAGGGTACGTGCATGTCGCAGGGCTGTCCATATTATGAGTAGCGCCGTTCGTATTCCCATTCTGGTAAGTATTATCTGTAATTTTAAGCAGATGGCCTGGTCGTCACCAGGGGTTAGGATTTGCTCTACGAGTATCCCTGTCACCCTGCGAAATCAGAAGCACAAGGTTACAATCGAACCATTTCGAGCTGAATCTGTAGGGCGTGCGCCCGTGTCTTTACCCACTTAAATATTACCCAAACTCTTATTATCACCAAGACCAAGGCTATTCCTCCGAACACCCCTTCCAAAAGGGTGTCTAACCACTCCTGGTATTTTGCAGCATACCATTCCGTCTCGTCTAGTCGTATCACCCTTGGTTCGGCCATTACCCTTCTGAGTTATACCTTTTTAATTGCGACCAGTGCTTCCACCGGCCTCTCCCTCTCATGTCGACACATGCACACGTGTCGCTAGTCAAAATGATGTCATACGGCCCGGTCCACCTTGGGGCAAACCCCGTCCTGTTGGGGGTGACTTGTATCAACACTTTGTCGCCTACCTGTGGGAGCTGTGCGTCGGCCTTTCCTTTGTTTTGGGTCTCCAAGTCCTGTATGGTCTGTTGCTCTACCACCTCTTTCCTTAGTTCCTTTAGCTGTGAATCTAATTGTTTTACATATTGTTTAATCCGATCTCGTAAAGGCCCCATGTCCTCTCCCCCCGTTATGAAGCCTTCGGGGAGTCTCATGGCCCTCCCCGTCATTAATTCAAAGGGGGTCAGGCCTGTGGTCCGGTTAGGGGTGGCCCTAAGTCTCATTAGTATACAGGGTAAAACATTCATCCATCCCTTCCCGGTTTCAGTTATGGCTTTGGCAATTGCTGTCTTGAGGGTGCGGTTCATTCGCTCAACCATTCCTGAGCTCTGGGGGTGGTACGGGATGTGGAACCGGTGTCGGATTCCGAGCAGACCGCATGCCCGCTTCATGACCTGTCCCGTGAAGTGTGTCCCCTGGTCTGAGTCAATTTGAAGGGGCACTCCCCACCGTGGGATTATGTCGAATGCGAGAATCTGCGCTACCGTGGATGCTCCACAATCCCGGGTGGGAAAAACCTCAACCCACCTGGTAAAGTGATCGATAATGACCAGGCAGTATTTATTTCCCCGACTGTTGGGTAGTGGCCCTGTGAAATCAATCTGTAGATTCTCCCACGGGCCCCTGGGACGTGTCTGATGTGTCATTTTGACCTTTATGGGTCTGCCTGGATTATGCTGTGTGCATACTATGTAGCGCTGGCAATGCTTGGCTACGTCTCGCCCTACCCCGGCCCACCACCAGTCTTTGAGTAGACGGCTCAGCATTCCGTCTCGCCCAGTGTGGTCCGGCTCGTGGTGTAGCCGGAGTAGTTCGGTCTGGATTGAGGGCGGGGCGACTACTTGTAATCCCTTCCTCCACACCCCGTCCTCCCCAATGCTGGCCCCCTTGCTTTCCCATAGCGACCGTTCCTCCGAGCTACTTTCTTCCTGTACCTTACGGATATTCAGCTCTCCTGGTCCTATCACGACTACTTTGATTATCTGGGGCTCATCTTCTTCCGCTGCGCTTCTGGCTGCTTGATCTGCCAGCATGTTTCCCCGCTGTTCCCTGGTCTCTACCCTTTGATGGCTGCTTGATCTGCCAGCATGTTTCTCCGCTGTTCCCTGGTCTCTACCCTTTGATGGCTGCTTGATC
Organism: Pristiophorus japonicus; assembly: GCF_044704955.1. NCBI lineage: Eukaryota > Metazoa > Chordata > Chondrichthyes > Pristiophoridae > Pristiophorus > Pristiophorus japonicus. The sequence continues at coordinate 470,156 of NW_027254047.1, forward strand.
TGCCAGCATGTTTCCCCGCTGTTCCCTGGTCTCTACCCTTTGATGGCTGCTTGATCTGCCAGCATGTTTCCCCGCTGTTCCCTGGTCTCTACCCTTTGATGGCTGCTTGATCTGCCAGCATGTTTCCCCGCTGTTCCCTGGTCTCTACCCTTTGATTGCTGCTTGATCTGCCAGCATGTTTCCCCGCTGTTCCCTGGTCTCTACCCTTTGATGCGCATTGATCTTTATTACTGCTGCCGTCGCGGGTCTTTTAACGGCTTTTACCAATTCCCGAACTATATTCTCGTGTTTAATGTGTCCCCCCCGCTGAAGTTATGTATCCACGTCTGCTCCATGCTATCATGTAGTCGTGTACTACCCCGAATGCGTACCGGCTGTCAGTATAAACATTTACACGCTTCCCCTCTGCCCATTTGAGGGCTTCGTTCAATGCTACAAGCTCCGCCACTTGGGCGGACACTGTTCCTTCCAGTGCTCCTCGCAGGAGGGTGGCACCGTCCTGGTCTACCACGCCCCATCCAGTGCGGAATTGCCCGTCAATATATCGTCGGGACCCATCAACGTAAAGGGTTAAATCAGGGTCGCTCAGAGGTTCATCGGCTATTCCCCCTTCCGTTCCTTGGTCTATCTCAGTTTTGCAACTATGGGGTTCACCTTCGGTCACTATTCCCTCCGCGGGATTAAAACCTATATCCCTGATTACTTGTATGGACTGGTCTTTGGGTAATAGTACTGCCTCCCAGGTAGCTCGTCGCGCATCTGACACTGTTTTTAACCTCCCGGTGTTTAGCAATTCCACTATCGTGTGCTTCGTGTGTAGGATTAGCTGCCCCAACATCGTGACTGGTTCGCATATTCTTGCAGCCCAAGCGGCGCAATCGAGGGCAGCCAGACACCGATGAAGTCCCTTCACTACCGGGGACTCTTGTGTTGAGTAATACGCTACTGGTCTCATTACCCCTCCCTTTTCCTGGGTTATGACGGCGCTATAGAAACCTCCCTCGAGAACGGCTTCATCATGTCAGGTAGCTTCAGCGCCGGGGCTGCCAATAATTCGGCTTTTAATTTCCCATAGGCTTCCTCTTGCTCCAATCCCCACTCTACCTGTTCTGTTCCTGGTTTTCCTCCCCTCACTAGTCGCTGAATGGGTTCGGCCATATTCTCAAATTGAGGAATGAAATTCCTGCAATAGTTGAACAAGCCCATCACCCGTCACACTGCCTGCACCTTAGTTGGTCGGGGCATATCAGCGATGGCTGTCTTTCGGTCTGTCGGAAGGGTCTTTTTCCCCTGACTGATATCATGTCCCAGATATCGAACCGTGGCTTGCCCGATCTGTGCCTTTTTTGGATTTATTTTAAAACCTGCCTTGTCTCGAGTCCTTAAAACCGTGGCTACGGCCCCTAAGTGCTCTCGGTCGCTTGACGAGGCTATCAAGATGTCATCCACGTAGTGAAGGATTGAGCTATTGTAAGGGGTTAAGTTGCACTGTTCCAAGGCATTACTCATGACTCGGTGGAAAATGTTCGGACTATTATGGAATCCCTGAGGGAGTCGGATCCACGTGTATTGTCTGCCTCTGGAGGTAAATGCGAATCTTTCCTGAGACGCAGGGTCCAGTGGGATTGACCAAAATCCGTTAGCAATATCTAAAAGGGTGAAAATCCTGTGTTCCGGATTCAGACCGTTGAAGATAGTCGCTGGGCTGGCCACAATCGGGTGTTCCCTGGGCGTTACTTTATTTAGGACTGTATAATCTATCGTTAGTCGGTAACTCTCATCCGGCTTTTTAACTGGCCACATCGGGGAGTTCGTGACTGACACTGTCTGTCGTAATATGCCTTGGTCTACCAGGGCTTCTATTATTTCCTCAGTGGCCCGCATGGCCTCTGGTTTAATAGGGTATTGTTTGTGGGGGGGATGTACCAGTCCCGTGACCTTCTCCGGTGTTATATCAATGAGTCCACAGTCCTGTTTGCTTTTTGCCCAAACTCCCGGGATGGCCTGACACAGTAATCCCAACATCCCGTCCTTAGACCAGTCTCTCGTCAAGGTGCCTGTTTTACCTAATGTGGCTATATTTTTTACTGGGGCCCATCTCCTGGCAACTTTATCCTTATATCCTTTCTTAGTCTTCCAGGTTACCCGCCTTCGCTGTGCGTCCACTATGGTGCCTAGTTCGCGGAGTAGGTCCATCCCTAATATAGTGCCCTCTGAATTTTGACATACCCAGAACCATTATACCGTCCATCTCGAGCACTTGTGTTTCACTTTGATATGCCGTGGTCCTGTCTCCCCCTACCCCTTGGATTATGATGGATCGCCGGGTAGTGGGTAGGTCGAGATTGGTTAGGGATACCGATGCCCCGGTGTCTATCAACATACCGCATCGCCGGCCCCCTAATGATGCATTGATCCACATACGGGGATCGGGTTCTTGGCTGGGGGCTGATGCGATTCATTGGGGATTCGTCTGCTTCTGGGTCAGCTGCTGTATAATGTCCAGCAGCTGCTGATTTCCGAGGGTACTAACGTCTGGGGCTCTTTCATTGGGGTTTTGTCCTGTTTTAGGTCCCCGTTGCGGTCCCTTCCCTTCCTTGCTGCCTCCCTTTGCCCAACAGTCCTTTGACTCGTGACCTAATCGGTCACAGTTCCTACACTTTTTGCGTCCGTCGCGTTTTGGGGCTCTACACTCGGCGCGGTGATGTCCCGTTTTGTTGCAGTTATAGCATGTCTCAGCCGTCATTTTGTCGGTGGCCGTGCAGACCTCCGCTGTACTGGCAGCTATTTTGGACCTTTGTTGATTGTCTACCGAGGTCACCCAACTTTCCAGATCATCAAAATTATTATAGACCACTAAGTCTGTTTTTAGGATGGCTTGGTGTGCGGAGCTTAATCCGTCCTTATACAACTGTATGAAGGCCGGGTTCTGCCGGTCTGCGTCCAGTACTCTGCTATGTGCCAAGAACGCCTCAAATTTTCTAACCCCATACTCTTGTGCCCGTTCGTCCTTCTTTTGCACTACTCCCACTATAGAGTTCCAGTTTACGGGAACCTGGCCTAAGACGAGTGTCACGTTCGCTTTGAATGCTGTCATGCTCGTCTCCTGCTGCTGCCTCGTAGCAGACAGGTCGGTACACCAGGCACCGCTTCGGTACTCATTATGTAGTCTGTCCCAGTAGTTTTCTGGCATTTTAATCCTAACTATACCAGCGATGTCTTGATTGTGGAGCTGGTGGCAAATTTTCATATCCTTGAGCTTCTGCCAGAAGGTTGCATTGCTATGGCGGGGTATTAGGGGTAGCAGTTTGTCTAACAACTACATCGTGTCCCCGGGGGACAATGATGTCTATGTTATTCGTGTTTGTGCGGGTAGGGCGGGACTGCCATGACGTCTTGCTCCTGCTGGGACCGCGGGTATGCGTTCCACCTTTAGCGGCGCGATGTTGGCCGGGTTTATTGTGGCATATGGGGGTGGCAAGACATCCCCTTTAACCGAGTCGTAACTATCCGTTTCATTCCCTAGGCATTCCCAATCTTCCTCACTAGGTGGCGCACTTGGGCTATTTATGGTCAGGGCTGGCAAAACTGTCTGTCCGTTTTCAACAGTTACTTGCTTTCTTTTTGTTTGCACATACTGGTTTACTTTCTCTGTTAACTTTACATGGGCTCGCAGTATCAAAACTACTGCCTTTCCCTCTTTGTGTTTCTTTTCCTTCTCCCACCATTCCCTTTGCTTCGCTGGCAGGTCCTGAGGATCCCACCCTGCTCTAATCATTTTCTCGATTAGTTTCTTTTGTTTTTCCGCCAGGTGGCGGGTAAGGGGCCCTTCTGGTCCCCACTCGAGGTTACTTGCTTTCGTGGCCATTCCTGGGTAGGACTAGAACCGTTAGGAATCTACTCTCAGAGGTCCGCTTTCTACCTAGTGTAACTTGTAGTAGACCGTCTCCTGGCTACTGTCAGGTCACAAGTTCTGCTGTTACACAAACTTATACAATTCTTAAAATGCGTTTAAGCAATTCCCGCAGTGCTCTACGTATCCTTAATGACTACCTACCACCGCTCTGCCCGTTGGTCCGTTCACAGGTTTGGATTCCGTTAGCCACTGTACACCACTTGGTTCTACCCCGGGGTATATTTGAAATTACACTACTGGGTCTGGAAGATGTCTTTTGGTATCACGATCCCACGGTCCAAGTTTGTTCCCGGCACCTACTTAGTTCCTGGCCGTCACGTGGGACTAAAGTCCTCTTAATTCAGGCTGAGGCTAGGTTTTTGAGATATTGGACTGTCTCCTCGTGTCGATCAACCAGCATCCACCTTCCGCACCCGTTATAAAATTTTGTTTAAGGTATACTCACCCGGTTTCTCCAAGAGCATCAGCGACCCAAAATCCTGTTCGTGATGCCACTGTTAGCGTGAATGTTTTCTCAGAAGAATCACTCAACACTCAGAGTCAGTTCCAATGCCAATGCGGCCTTTATTTTCGCATGCGGGGAGGAAGCCTCAGGACTGGACCCAGGCACTTCTCTCCAACGAACAAAGAAACTCATCGATATTTATATGTTTTACAATAGTTCTTTACAGTTACTCAGCCCACTTCGGCTGGACACAATCCAATCATAACGATTATAGATTACATATAGGTTTCTTTAACCCAATAGAATTCCCCTGATACCCCAGGAGCTGTGTGTTCGGTTTTTGTCAGCTCAGGCTGATTAATGACCTCGTTATGTGAGGCAGGTTCTCCCCTTAGCTCTGTTCCTCAGGGTTCCGCTGTGTGAAGTCACTGATTATACCAGTGTACTATAATGGTTCGTTATAATTATCTTGTATCTAAGGCATTGCTGGTAGTGGGCCTCACAGGGTCATTGTTCGGTCATTGCTTGGTCAGCCCCAGTTCATTACTTGACTAATGGAGTTCCCATCATGCTTGGGCAGCCATTTTATATGTGTCCACTTTAAACTTATATGAGTTTAGATATATTCAGCTGGTGCCTAATGCCTAGTGTTTTGATATATTCAGCAGGTGCCTAATGCCTACAACATATATTGTAAACAGTTGTGGTCCCAGCACCGATCCCTGTGGCACACCACTAACCACCGATTTCCAACCCAAAAAGGACCCATTTATCCCGACTCTCTGCTTTCTGTTATCCAGCCAATTCTCTATCCATGCTAATACATTTCCTCTGACTCCACGTACCTTTATCTTCTGCAGTAACCTTTTGTGTGGCACCTTATCGAATGCCTTTTGGAAATCTAGATACAACACATCCATCTGTACACCTCTATCCACCATGCTCGTTATATCCTCAAAGAATTCCAGTAAATTAGTTAAACATGATTTCCCCTTCATGAATCCATGTTGCGTCTGCTTGATTGCACTATTCCTATCTAGATGTCCCGCTATTTCTTCCGTTGATGAACAGTGGCATACATTGAAGGAAATATTTCACAACTCTCAAGGAAAATATATTCCAGTGAGGAGGAAAGGGTGTAAAAGAAAAGATAGCTATCCAGGGCTAACTAACGAAATAAAGGATGGTATCCAATTAAAAACAAGGGCATACAAAGTGGCCAAAACTACTGTGAGGACAGAAGATTGGGAAGCTTTTAAAAGCCAGCAAAGAATGACTAAAAAAATTAAGAAAGGGAAGATAGACTATGAAAGTAAACTAGCATGAAATATAAAAACAAATAACAAGAGTTTCTGCAGGTATATAAAAAGGAAAAGAGTAGCTAAAGTAAATGGTGGTCCCTTCGAGGACGAAACCGGGGAATCAGTGATGGGGAATATGGAGATGGCAGAAAATCTGAACACATATTTTGTATCAGTCTTTATGGTTGAGGACATTAAAAATATCCCAACAGTGGATAGCCAAGGGGCTATAGGCGGGGAAGGATCTTACCACAATCACAAAGGAGGTGGTACTCAGTAAGATAATGGGACTAAAGGCCTCTGGACCTGACGCCTTAAATCCTAGGATCTTAAGAGAAGTGGCTGCAGAGATAGTGAATGCATTGGTTGTAATCTACCAAAGTTCCCTGGATTCTGGGGCGGTCCCAGCAGATTGGAATACTGCAGATGTAACGCTCCTGTTTAAAAAAGGAGGCAGACAAAAAGCAGGAAACTATAGACTAGTTAGCCTAACATCTGTGGTTGGGAAAATGCTGGAGTCTATTATTAAGGAAGCAGTAGCGGATCATTTGGAAAAGCATGATTCGATCAAGCAGATTCAGCATGGTTTTATGAAAGGGAAATCATGTTTGACAAATTTGCTGGAGTTCTTTGAGGATGTAATGAGCAGGGTAGATAAGGGGGAACCAGTGAATGTGGTATATTTGGATTTCTAGAAGGCATTCGATAAGGGGCGACTTAAGAGGTTACTGCACAAGATAAAAGCTCACAGGGTTGGGGGTAATATATTAGCATGGATAGAAGATTGGCTAACTAACAGAAAATAGAGTCGGGATAAATGGGTCATTTTCCGGTTGGCAAACAGTGACTAGTGGGATGCTGCAGGGATTGGTGCTGGGTTCCCAACTATTTACAATCTATACTAATGACTTGGATGAAGGGACAGAGTGTAATGTAGCCAAGTTTGCTGACTACACAAAGATGGGTAGGAAAGGAAATTGTGAGGAGGATACAAAAAATCTGCAAAGAGATAGACAGGCTAAGTGAGTGGCAAAAATTGGCAGATGGAGTATAATGTGGGAAAATTGTGAGGTTATTCACTTTGGCAGAAATAATAGAAAAGCAAATTATAATTTAAATGGAGAAAAATTGCAAAGTGCTGCAGTACAGAGGGACCTGGGGGTCCTTTTGCATGAAACACAAAAAGTTAGTGTGCAGGTACAGCAAGTAATCAGGAAGGCAAATGGAATGTTGGCCTTTATTGCAAAAGGGGATAGAGTATAAAAGCAGAGAATTCCTGCTACAACTGTAAAGGGTATTGGTGAGGCCACACCAGGAGTACTGCGCACAGTTTTGGTCTCCATATTTAAGGAAGGATATACTTGTATTGGAGGCTGTTCAGAGAAGTTTCACTAGGTTGATTCCGGAGATGAGGGGGTTGACTTATGAGGATAGGTTGGGCCTATACACATTGGAGTCCAGAAGAATGATGGGTGATCTTATTGAATCTTATAAGATAATGAGGGGGTTCGACAAGATGGATGTAGAGAGGATATTTCCACTCATCGGGGAAACTAAAACTCGGGGACACAGTCTCAAATAAGGGGCCACCCATTTAAAACTGAGATGAGGTTGTAAATCCATGGAATTATCTGCCCCAAAGAGCTGTGGAATCTGGGTGCCATTGAATATATTTAAGATGGATTTAGTCACATTTTTGAGTGATAAGGAAGTAAAGGGTTATGGGGAGCGGATAGGGAAGTGGAGCCAAGTCCATAGAAACATAGAAAATAGGTGCAGGAGTAGGCCATGCGGCCCATCGAGCCTGCACCGCCATTCAATAAGATCATGGATGATCATTCCTTCAGTACCCCTTTCCTGTTTCTCTCCATACCCCTTGATCCCCTTAACCGTAAGAGCCATATCTAACTCCCTCTTGAATATATCCAGTGAACTGGCATCAACAACTCTCTGAGTGAAGAAGTTTCTCCTCATCTCAGTCCTAAATGGCATACCCCTTATCCTAAGACTATGTCACCTGGTTCTGGACTTCCCCAACATCGGGAACATTCCTCCCGCATCTAACCTGTCCAGTCCCGTCAGAATCTTATAATCTTATATGTTTCTATGAGATCCCCTCTCATCCTTCTAAACTCCAGTGAATAAAGGCCCAGTTGATCCAGTCTCTCCTCATATGAAAGCCCAGCCATCCAGTCTGGTGAACCTTCGCTGCACTCCCTCAATAGTAAGAATGTCCTTCCTCAGACTAGGAGACCAAAACTGAACACAATATTCCAGGTGAGGCCTCACTAAGGCCCTGTACAACTGCAGTAAGACCTCCCTGCTCCTATACTCAAATCCCTTTGCTATGAAGGCCAACATACCATTTGCCTTCTTTACCGCCTGCTGTACCTGCGTGCCCACTTTCAGTGACTGATGAAACATGACACCCAGGTCTCGTTGCACCTCCCCTTTTCCTAGTCTGCCGCCATTCAGATAATATTCTGCCTTCGTATTTTTGCCCCCAAAATGGATAACCTCACATTTATCCACATTATACTGCATCTGCCATGCATTTGCCCACTCATCTAATCTGTCCAAATCACCCTGCAGCCTCTTAGCGTCCTCCTCACAGCTCACACCGCCACCTAGTTTATTGTCATCTGCAAACTTGGAGATATTACACTCTATTCCTTCATCCAAATCGTTAATGTATATTGTAAAGAACTGGGGTCCCAGCACTGAGCCCTGCAGCACTCCACTAGTCACTGCCTGCCATTCTGAAAAGGACCCGTTTATCCCGACTCTCTACTTCCTGTCTGCCAACCAGTTCTCTCTCCACATCAATACATTACCCCCAATACCATGTGCTTTAATTTTGCACACAATCTCTTGTGCGGGACCTTGTCAAAAGCCTATTGAAAGTCCAAATACACCACATCCACTGGTTCTCCCTTATCCACTCTACTAGTTACATCTGAAAAATTCTAGAAGATTTGTCAAGCATGATTTCCCTTTCATAAATCCATGCTGACTTGGACTGATCCTGTCACTGCTTTCCAAATGCGCTGCTATTTCATCTTTAATAATTGATTCCAACATTTTCCCCATCTCCGATGTCAGGCTAACCAGTCTATAATTCCTCGTTTTCTCTCCCTCCTTTTTTAAAAAGTGGTGTTACATTAGCTACCCTCCGGTCCATAGGAACTGATTCAGAGTCGATAGACTGTTGAAAAATCACCAATGAATCCACTATTTCTAGGGCCACTTCTTTAAGTATCCTGGGATGCAGACTATCAGGCCTTGGCGATTTATCGGCCTTCAATCCCATCAATTCCCTAACACAATTTCCTGACTAATAAGGATTTCCTTCAGTTCCTCCTTCTCGATAGACCCTCAGTGCCCTAGTATTTCCGGAAGGTTATTTGTGTCTTCCTTAGTGAAGACAGAACCAAAGTATTTGTTCAATTGGTCTGCCATTTCTTTCACCTGATTCTGACTGCAAGGGACCTACGTTTGTCTTCACTAATCTTCACATCTCTATGGAAGCTTTTCCAGTCAGTTTTTTATGTTCCCAGCAAGCTTCCTCTCATACTCTATTTCCCCCCTCCTAATTAAACCCTTTGTCCTCCTCTGCTGAATTCTAAATTTCTCCCAGTCCTCAGGTTTGCTGCTTTTTCTGGCAAATTTATATGCCTCTTCCTTGGATTTAACACTATCCCTAATTTCCTTTGTTAGCCACAGTTGAGCCACCTTCCCATTTTATTTTTATTCCAGACAGGGATGTACAATTGTTGAAGTTCATCCACGTGCTCTTTAAATGTTTGCCATTGCCTATCCACCGTCAACCCTTTAAGTATCATTTGCCAGTCTGTTCTTGCCAATTCACATCTCATACCATCGAATTTACTGTGTCACTCTCCATCTTCATAAAGAGTTCTACCATATTATGGTCACTCTTCCCCCAGGGGTCTCGCACAACAAGATTGCTAATTAGTCCTTTCTCATTACACATCACCCAGTCTAGGATGGCCAGCCTCTAGTTGGTTCCTCGACATATTGGTCTAGAACATCATCCCTAATACACTCCAGGAAATCCTCCTCCACCGTATTGCTACCAATTTGTTAGCCCAATCTATATGTAGATTAATGTCGCCCATGATAACTGCTGTACCTTTATTGCACACATCCCTAATTTCTTGTTTGCTGCTGTCCCCAACCTCACTACTACTGTTTGGTGGTTTGTACACAACTCCCACGAGCGTTTTCTGCCCTTTGGTATTCCGTAGCTCTAACCGTACAGATTTCAAATCATCCAAGCTAATGTCCTTCCTTACTATTGCGTTAATTTCCTCTTTAACCAGCAATGCTACTCCAACTCCTTTTCCTTTCTGTCTATTCCTTCCTGAATGTTGAATATCCCTGGATGTTGAGTTCCCAGCCTTGGTCACCCTGGAGCCATGTCTCCATAATCCAAATCATATCATATTCGTTAATAGCTGCCTGCACAGTTAATTCGTCCACCTGATTATGAATACTCACATTGAGGCACAGAGCCTTTAGGCTTGTCTTTTTAACACACTTTGTTCCTTTAGAAATTTGCTGTAATGCGGCCCTTTTTGATTTTTGCCTTGGGTTTCTCTGCCCTCCAGTTTTACTTTGCTTCTTCTATCTTTTGCTTCTGACCCCATTTTACTTCCCTCTGTCTCCCTGCATAGGTTCCCATCCCCCTGCCATATTAGTTTATCCCCTCTCCCCCCCAACAGCACGAGCAAACACTCCCCTTGGTCATTGGTTCCAGTCCTGCCAGGTGCAGACCATCCGGTTTGTACTGGTCCCACCTCCCCGAGTCCCAGGAATTTGAATCCCTCCCTCCTGCACCACTCCTCAAGCCACATATTCATCTGAGCTATCCTGCTATTTCTACTCTGACTAGCACGTGGCACTGGTAGCAATCCTGAGATTACTACCTTTGAGGTCCTGCTTTTTAATTTAACTCCTCGCTCCCTAAATTCAACTTGTCGGACCTCATCCTGTTTTTTTACCTATATTGTTGGTACCTATATGCACCACGACAACTTGCTGTTCACCCGCCCCTTCCAAAATGTGCCGCAGCTGCTCCGAGACATCCTTGACCCTTGCACCAGGGAAGGAATATGCCATCCTGAAGTCTCGATTGTGGTTGCATAAATACCTATCTATTCCCCTTACAATAGAATCCCTACCACTATACCTCTCCCTCTTTTTCCTGCCCTCCTGTGCAGCAGATCCACCGTTGGTGTCATGAACTTGGCTGCTGCTACCCGCCCGGCCCCACCCCCCACGATGAGTCATCTCCCCAACAGCACCCAAGGTGGTGTATCTGTTTTGGAGGGGGATGACCACAGGGGACCCCTGCACTACCTTCCTTCCGCTGCTCTGCCTGATGGTCACCCATTCCCTATCTGCCTGAATAACCTTTACCTGCGGTGTGACCAACTCACTAAATGTGCTATTCATGACAGCTTTAGCATCGCGGATGCTCCAGAGCGAATCCATGCGCAGCTCCAGTGCTGCAATACGATCCATCAGGAGGTGCAGCTGGATACACTTCCTGCACATGTCGTCATCAGGGACATTGGAAGCGTCCCTGACTTCCCACATAGTACAGGAGGAGCATAACATGGGTCTCGGCTATCCTGCCATGACGTAACCATTAGATTAACTTAATTTGGCAACAATGTCAAAGGTTACCTACTGATAAAAAAATAAAAAGAAAAAAAAGATTAAATACTCACCAATCCACCAGCCAATCACTTACCCACTTGGCTGTGACGTCACCCTTTGATTTCATTCTACTTCTTTGTTTTACCTTCGGCCTCTGCACCAGCTCGTTCCTCGGACTGCTGCTGCTCTCAATCACTGCCACCACCCTTCATCCTCCCGTGTTGCTCCTCTCGCGATGCTGGTTCCTCGGACTGCTGCCGCTCTCAGTCACTGCCACTACCCTTCATCCTCCCGCGCTGCTCCTCTCGTGATGCTGGCCTCTCGGACTGCAGCCGCTCTCAGTCACTGCCACTACCCTTCATCCTCCCGCACTGCTCCTCTCGCGATGCTAGCCCCTCGGACTACAGCCGCTCTCAGTCACTGCCACCGCCCTTCATCCTCCCAAGCTGCTCCTCTCGCGATGCTGGCCCCTCGGACTGCCGCCGCTCTCGGTCGCTGCTGCCGCCCTTCATCCTCCCAAGCTGCTCCTCTCGCGATATTGGCCCCTCGGATTGCCGCCGCTCTCAGTCGCTGCTGCCGCCCTTCATCCTCCCAAGCTGCTCCTATTGCCTGCCTTTGGAATGTCTGGTGAGACAGTGTTGAGGAAGCTTTACTCTGTGTATCTAAGTAAGGCAAGTACATCCTTCCTTAGATAAGGAGACCAAAACTGTGCACGGTACTCCAGGTTTGGTAAGGGAGTAAAGGGTTCTGTGGAGCGGGCAGGTAAGTCGAGCTGAGTCAATGATCAGACCACCCGTGATCTTATTGAATGGGGAGCAGGCTCGGGGGTCCGGGTGGCCCACTCCTGCTCCGATTTCTCATGGTCTTATGTACCCAGTATGCCCCGCGGGGGAGAATGTGCCTCACCCAGATTACAGGAGCTCAGTGCGCAGGCGCGGGCCCTGGCTGGGTTTGGAGCATGCGCGGTGCGTGTAATGACGGAGGAGACACATTTTGGATAGGCTCCTCAGAAGTGTCCTTTTCTGCGGGACGCAGCGGAGTAATGGACCAGCGGGGAGCCGGGCAGGCTTCATAAACAACCGGTGTTCGCCAGAAGCCCGGAATAATAACCGGAATATCGGCGGTTGTAGGTTCGGGGCTTTCTCCCGGTCACAGGCCCAGGCTAACGGCGGCCATCTTTGTACAGGAAGGCAGGTTCAGCGCTCCGCCATCTTGATTCCGTGAGTTGCACAGCTCATGCGCGGCTATCTTGGTGCAGGAACAAAGTGAATGATGTCAGTTTCTGGAACTGAACTCAGTCAGAGTCAGCACCTTCAGGGGTGGGGAACCAGTCAGTGTGGAACTGTACCCAGACAGAGTCAGCATCTTCAGGGGAGGGGAACCTGTGAGTGTAGAACTGAACCCAGCCTGAGTCAGCATCTTCAGGGGAGGAAAAAGATGGAGGGGAGGGGAACCGGTATTGTAGAACTGATCCCAAATAGATTCAGCATCTTTAGGGGAGGGGAACCAGTGAGTGTGAAATTGAACCCAGACAGAGTCGGCACTTTCAGGGGAGAAGAGAGAGGGGAACAAGTGAATGCAGAACTGAACCCAGCCAGAGACAGCATCTTTAGGGGAGGAGAGGGTAGCCAGTGAGTTTGGAACTGAACCCAGTCAGTCAGCACCTTCACGAGAGGAGAGGGAGGGGAACAAGTGAGTGCGGAATTGAGCACAGTCAAACTCAGCAACTTCAGAGGAGGAGAGCTGCGAGCGAAGGGAACCAGCGAGTCTATATCTGAACCCAGGCAGAGTCAGCATCTTCAGGGAAGGAGAGGGAGGGGAACCAGTGAGTGTAGAACTGAATACAGCCTGAGTCAGCAGCTTTAGGGGAGGAGAGAATTGTGAGGGAGGGGAACCAGTGAGTATAGAATTGAACCCAGACAGAGTCAGCACCTTTAGCGGAGGAGAGGGGAGCCAGTGTGCATGGAGGTGAACCCAGCCACAGTCAGCACCTTAAGGGGAGAAGAGGGAGAGGAAGCAGTGATTGTAGAACTGATCCCAGACAGAGTCAGCAGCTTTAGGAGAGGAGAGGGAGGGGAATCAGTGAGTGTAGAACTAAACCCAGCCAGAGTCAGTATCTTCAGGGGAGGGGAACCAGTGACTGTGGAACTGAACTCAGCCAGAGTCAGCATCTTCAGGGGAGGGCGATGGATTGGAACGAGTGAGTGCAAAACCGATTCCAGACAGAGTCAGCATCTTCAATGGAGGAGAGGGGAGCCAGTGCGTCTATATCTGAACCCAGCCAGAATCAGTACCGACAGGGAAGGAGCAGCAGGGGAACCAGTGAGTGTAGAACTGAACCCAGCCAGAATCAGCATCTTGAGGGGAGCGAGTGAGTGTAGAACTGAACCCAGCCAGAGTCAGCATCTTCAGGGGAGGGATAGGGTCGGGAACCAGTGAATGTAGAACTGAACCCAGCCAGAGCCAACATCTTCAGGGGAGGGATAGGGTCGGGAACCAGTGAGTCTGCACCTAGGCAGGACCAGAACCAATGTCCTAGAGGGAGTGTTTGCTAGTGCTGTTGGGGAAGAGTTAAACTAATATGGCAGGGGGATGGGAACCAATGCAGGGAGACAGAGGGAAACAAAAAGGAGACAAAAGCAAAAGACAGAAAGGAGATGAGTAAAAGTGGAGGGCAGAGAAACCCAAGGCAAAAAACAAAAAGTGCCACTGAATATAAAGGGGCTGCAGGAGGGGTCAAAACTAAAAATCATGGTTTAAAAACTAGTATTGAAACACTCCACCTAAACTCATGCAGCATTCAAAATAAAGTAAATGAGTTGACGGCACAAATCATTACAAATGGGTATGATTTGGTGGCCATTACAGAAACGTGGTTGCAGGGTGGCCAAGACTGGGAATTAAACATACAGGGGTATCTGATGATTCGGAAAGATAGACAAGAAGGGAAAGGAGGTGGGGTAGCTCTGTTAATAAAGTATGATATTAGGGCAGTTGTGAGAGACGATATTGGCTCTAATGAACAAAATGTTGAATCATTGTGGGTGGAGATTAGAGATAGTAAGGGGAAAAAGTCACTGCTGGGCGTAGTTTATAGGCCCCCAAATAATTACTTCACGGTGGGGCGGGCAATAATCAAGGGAATAATGGAGGCATGTGAAAAAGGAATGGCAGTAATCATGGGGGATTTTAACCTACATATCGATTGGTCAAATCAAATCGCACGGGGTCGCCTGGAGGAGGAATTCATAGAATGCATACAGGATTGTTTCTTAGAACAGGATGTTACAGAACCTACAAGGGAGCAAGCTATCTTAGATCTGGTCCTGTGTAATGAGACAGGAATAATAAACGATCTCCTCGTAAAAGATCCTCATGGAATGAGTGATCACAGTATGGTTGAATTTATAATACAGATTGAGGGTGAGGAAGTAGTGTCTCAAACGAGCGTACTATGCTTAAACAAAGGTGACTACAGTGGGATGAGATAAGAGTTGGCTAAAGTAGACTGGAAACACAGACTAAACGGTGGCCGTGGATAACCAAGGAAATAAAGGAGAGTATCAAATTAAAAACCAATGCGTATAAGGTGGCCAAGGTTAGTGGGAAACTAGAAGATTGGGAAAATTTTAAACGACAGCAAAGAATGACTAAGAAAGGAATAAAGAAAGGAAAGATAGATTACGAAGGTAGACTTGCGCAAAACATAAAAACGGATAGTAAAAGCTTTTACAGATATATAAAACGGAAAAGAGTGACTAAAGTAGATGTTGGTCCCTTAGAAGATGAGAAGGGGGATTTAATAATGGGAAATATGGAAATGGCTGAGACCTTAAACAATTATTTTGCTTCGGTCTTCACAATGGAAGACACAAAAACCATGCCAAAAATTGCTGGTCACAGGAATGTGGGAAGGGAGGACCTTGAGACAATCACAATCACTAGGGGAGTAGTGCTGGACAGGCTAATGGGACTCGAGGTAGACAAGTCCCCTGGTCCTGATGAAATGCATCTCAGGATATTAAAAGAGATGGCGGAAGTTATAGCAGATGCATTCGTTATAATCTACCAAAATTCTCTGGACTCTGGGGAGGTAACAGCAGATTGGAAAGCAGCTAATGTAACGCCTCTGTTTTAAAAAAGGAAGCAGACAAAAGGCAGGTAACTATAGGCCGGTTAGTTTAACATCTGTAGTGGGGAAAATGCTTGAAACTATCATTAAGGAAGAAATAGCGGGACATCTAGATAGGAATAGTGCAATCAAGCAGACGCAGCATGGATTCATGAAGGGGAAATCATGTTTAACTAATCTACTGGAATTCTTTGAGGATATAACGAGCATGGTGGATAGAGGTGTACCGATGGATGTGGTGTATTTAGATTTTCAAAAGGCATTCGATAAGGTGCCACACAAAAGGTTACTGCAGAAGATAAAGGTACGTGGAATCAGTGGAAATGTATTAGCATGGATAAAGAATTGGCTGGCTAACAGAAAGCAGAGAGTCGGGATAAATGGGTCCTTTTCGGGTTGGAAATCAGTGGTTAGTGGTGTACCACAGGGATCGGTGCTGGGACCACAACTGTTTACAATATACATAGATGACCTGGAAGAGGGGACAGAGTGTAGTGTAACAAAATTTGCAGATGACACAAAGATTTGTGGGAAAGCGGGTTGTGTAGAGGACACAGAGAGGCTGCAAAGAGATTTAGATAGGTTAAGCGAATGGGCTAAGGTTTGGCAGCTGGAATACAATGTCGGAAAGTTTGAGGTCATCCACCTTGGGGGAAATAAACAGTAAAAGGGAATATTATTTGAATGGGGAGAAATTACAATGTGCTGCGGTGCAGAAGGACCTGGGGGTCCTTGTGCATGAAACTCTTTTGGAGTTTACCTGTAAAATATAAACATTAATCGGTGCCACCCGACCTGGATGACACACCAGACATTTACAAGGCCTTTTTTTTTTGGCACTAAAATCACTTTTTTTCCCTCCAGTGCCCCCTATAAAAGGGGAGGGGGCACTAAAAGCACCGGCAATTAAAACAAATTAAACTTTAAAACGTAAAATCAAATTAAAATTTGGTTGCCGGGCGTGATGATGCCCACCTATCGCAGAAGGCCGCGAGCGTACCGGTGGACACCGCGTGCTCCATCTCCAAGGACACCCTGGACGGGATGTAAGAGCGAAGAGAGGCAGGCAGTCAGGTTGAACGACCCCCTCGACCGCCCACTGCCTGGACCGGCTGATGGCACCCTTGGCCGTGCCCAGGAGCAGTCCTACGAGGAGGCCTTCGGACCTACCCGCTCCCCTCCGCACAGGGTGCCCAAAGATCAGGAGAGTGGGACTGAAGTGCAGCCAGAATTTCAGGAGCAGCCCCTTTAAATAATAAAACAGGGGCTGCAACCTCGTGCATTCCATAAAAACATGGAACACGGACTCTTCCAGACCGCAGAAATTGCAGGTGGCCTGGGAGCCCGTGAACCAGCTTAAAAACTTATTGCACGGCACTGCTCCGTGCACCACCCTCCAGGCCAAGTCCCCGATAAATACTGGGAGGACTCCCGCGTAGAGTGCCCTCCATCGGGGACCCGCGCCTCCCCCGGATGGCAAGATGGTACGCCATGGCATGTCCGGACGGCAGGCGAGGATGGCAAAGTTGAGAGTGTGCAGGAGCAGCCCGTACAGGAAACCCCTCCGCGCGGAACTGAAAGGCACGGAGGGGATCTCCCCGCGGCGGCTCAAGTTGTGAGGCGCCGGCCCCCGAGGGAGGTTCCGGGGTTTGGCACCGATGAGGAATTCCGTCCGGACGGGGGTCAGTTCGGATGGGATTTCCGCACGTCCTTGAGCCTCCTCGATGCACCTAACGGAGTCGGGGCCCAGAGCTCTTTTTAGCGACTCGATGGCATCGGCCGCCTGGCGGGCGTTGGCAGAATTTAGGCGCCGCGCCAGCGTGTCTGGCGCCATCCAGCCCATTCCTCCACCATCAAGCAGGTTCCTGACCCTGGTCACCTCACCAGCCACAGCCCTCTCGTCCGACCGCCACCTAAAACCTTGGTCGTGGGGGTACGGATTCCCGAGCAGCAGCTCCTGCAGGACGGCTGCCACTCCAGCCGGTGGAGAGCTGCGCTTGGTGGAGACTTTGTTCCAGACCCTGATGAGTTCCTTGTAAAAGACAGGCAGCTCCCGGAGGGCGGTCCTGACGCCCCCCACACTCACAAACAGGAGCTGCATGTCGTAATTGAGGCCGTGCTGCTGGCGGAAGAAATACCTCGCCAGAGCACGCCACCTAGGAGGGGGCTCGACGTAAAGGTATCTCTGCAGGGTCTGAAGACGGAAAGTCGCGAGCTGGGTGCTGACGCACACCAACGACTGACCGCCCTCCCCAAGCGGGAGTCTCAAGACCGCCGCAGAGACCCAGTGCTTCCTGTTGTTCCAGAAGAAGTCCACCAGCTTTTTCTGTATCTTGGCGACAAATGCAGGGGGAGGGGTCAAAGTGACCAGCCGGTACCACAACATGGCTGCCACCAGCTGGTTTATGACTAGCGCTCGGCCCCTGTAGGACAGCACTCGGAGCAGTCCTGTCCAGCGCCCTAGGCGAGCGACGACCTTGGCCTCCAACTCCTGCCAGTTCGCCGGCCAGGCTTCCTCGTCAGGGCTAAGGTAGACTCCCAGATAGAGGAGATGGGTCCTTGTGCATGAATCCCAAAAAATTAGTTTGCACGTGCAGCAGACATTCAGGAAGGCGAATGGAATGATGGCCTTCATTGCAAGAGGGATGGAGTACAAAAGCAGGGAGGTCCTTCTGCAACTGTATGGGGTATTGGTAAGGCCGCACCTGGAGTACTGCGTGCAGTTTTGGTCACCTTACTTAAGGAAGGATATACTAGCTTTGGAGGGGGTACAGAGACGATTCACTGGGCAGATTCCGGAGATGAGGCGGGGTTACCTTATGATGATAGATTGAGTAGACTGGGTCTTTACTCGTTGGAGTTCAGAAGGATGAGGGGTGATCTTATAGAAACATTTAAAATAATGAAAGGGATAGACAAGATAGAGGCAGAGAGGTTGTTTCCACTGATCGGGGAGACTCGAAATAGGGGGCACAGCCTCAAAATACGGGGGAGCCAATTTAAAACCGAGTTGAGAAGGAATTTCTCCTCCCAGAGGGTTGTGAATCTGTGGAATTCTCTGCCCAAGGAAGCAGTTGAGGCTAGCTCATTGAATGTATTCAAGTCACAGATCGATAGATTTTTAACCAATAAGGAAATTAAGGGTTATGGGGAGCAGGCGGGTAAGTGGAGCTGAGTCCACGGCCAGATCAGCCATGATCTTGTTGAATGGCGGAGCAGGCTCGAGGGGCTATATGGCCTACTCCTGTTCCTAATTCTTAGGTTCTTATGTTCTTATGAGTGCAGACCTGAACATGGCCAGAGTCAGCTCCTTTAGGAGAGGAGAACCAGTGAGTGTAGAACTGAACCCAGCCAGAGTCTGTACCTTCAGGGCAGGAGAGGGAGAGGCACCAGTGAGTGCAGAACTGAACCCAGCCAGTGTCAGCAGCTGCAGGTGAGGAGAAGGAAGTGTACCAGTGAGTGAGTGTATTTCTGAACCCAGCCAGAATTGGTGGTGAAAACTGGGAGTGGAGGAGAAACAGTCTAGAAAAGTGCGATGGGTTTGGATTTCAGCACAGCAGGAGGGACAATGTGTGGGACAGGGATTTACAGCTTTGGAAGAACAAGAGAGGAAAGAATGTTCCATGGAAACTAGATGTGTCTGTTCTGAATTTCTGTCTTGTACTGACAGTGATGAGTTTTGTTATCTCCTTTTACAGCGTTTTAGAAGGTTAGATTTTCAGACAGGAAACACAAATCAAACATTGCGTCAAGATCTGACGGAGTCAATCGATTCATCAGGATGTGAATATCATCGGCCTTTGAAAGTGGAAGGAGGAATGATTGTCTGTTCTGCCTGTGGGTAAAGATTTCAAATATCAGTGTGACTGGAAAAGCACCGAGACACACACACCCGAGTGAGTGTTCCAGTGCATTGACTGTGGAAAGAGCTTTAGCGGTTGCATAGCCGAAATGAACATTGCACCATTCAAATTGCAGAGAAACTGTAAACGTGTTGTGTGCGTGGGTGAGGCTTCAACTGATTGTCCAAACATGGAGAGTCACAAGGATACCCGAACCACGGAGAAACCGTGGAAATGTGGTGACTGTGGGAAGGGATTCAGAAAACCATCTGAGCTGGAAGTTCATCGACGCAGTCACACTGGGGAGAGGCCGTTCACCTGCTGTGAGTGTGGGAAGGGATTCACTCGATTATCCCATCTACAGTCACACCAGCGAGTTCACACCGGGGAGAGGCCGTTTACCTGCTCTGAGTGTGGGAAGGGATTCACTCAGTCATCCACCCTGCAGAAACACCAGCGAATTCACACTGGGGAGAGGCCATTCACCTGCTCTGAGTGTGTGAAGGGATTCACTCAGTCATCCACCCTGCTGACACACCAGCGAGTTCACAATGAGGAGAGGCCGTTCACCTGCTCTGAGTGTGGGAAGGGATACACTTGTTCATCCCACCTGCTGAGACACCAGCGAGTTCACACTGGGGAGAGGCCGTTCACCTGCTCTGAGTGTGGGAAGGGATTCACTCGGTCACCCACCCTGCTGACACACCAGCGAGTTCACAAATGACTGCAGGGGTTGTAATCTGCTGTTATTGCTGTGTTAATCACATCCCGACTGAACCATGTTCATGCTGACAATTGGGGTTTGTTTCTGCTGATGTTAATAACCCTATAACTGGGCTGGACTTAATATTCTGGATATATTGCTGGTTGTGTTCTCGGGGCTGCAGTGTCCATTTGAGAAATGCTGTGTGTTATCTTTCCCCTTAATTCAGCGACTCTCAACAGAAATTCAGTTTGGAATAAAATTATGAACTTTTACTTTTATTGATCTTTGGTATAAAATCTACAATTGTGTCAAAGTTTCCACTGAATAAAATCTCCAATTAGAAAAAGCTTGCTGACAATTCTTACTGACTTGCACATTACGCACAGTGGTCCCTCCATTATCCACCAGAAAGAAGGGGAATGGGAATTGGTGGGGAATCCGTGTCCCCAAATGTTGCCCCTCCCGTCTGGTGTAGCAATCCCCTTGGCACGGGAATGGAGACAAGTCCAGACCTAAACTGTGCGCAGTACTCCAGGTGTGGTCTTACCAATGCCCTGTACAGTTGTAGGGAGACTTCCCTACTTTTATACCATCCCCCAGCATTCCATTTGCCTAATTGCTGTAACTACATACTAACTTTTTGAGTTTCATGTACAAGAACCCCCAGATCCTTCTGTACTACAGCATTTTGTAATTGTCACAATAATAATAATTTATTTTTATTTTTCCTACCAAAGGGGATAACCTGACAATTTACCACATTATAGTCCATCTGCCAGATTTTTGCCAGCTCATTGAGCCTATCTCTATCCCTTTGTAGATTATTTGTGTCCTCCTTGCAACTTGCTTTCCCACCCATCTTTGTATCATCAGCAAATTTGGCCGCATTACACTCGGTGCCTTCATCCAAGTAACTAATATAAATTGTAAATAGTTGAGGCTCCAGCACTGATCCCTGCAGCACCCCACTAGTTACTGATGGTCAACCAGACAATGAACCAGTTATCCCACCTCTCTGTTTTCTGTTAGTTAGCCAATCCTCTATCCATGCTGATATATTACCCCCAACCCCATGAACTTTTACCTTGTGCAGTAACCTTTTATGTGGCACCTTGTCAAATGCCTTCTGGAAGTCCAAATACACTGGTTCCCCTTTTCCACTCTGTTCGTTACATCCTCAAAGAATTCCATCAAATTTGTCAAACATGACTTCCCCTTCATAAATCGATGCTGACTCTGCTTGACCGAACTTTGTTTTTCCAAATGTCCTGCTACTGCTTCTTTAATAATGGACTCCAACACTTTCACAACCACAGATGTTAGGCTAACTAGTTTCCCGCTCTTTGTCTGACTCCTTTTTTAAATAGGGGCGTTACATTTGCAGTTTTCCAATCTGCTGGGACCGACCCAGAATCTAAGGAATTTTGATAAATTACAACCAGTGCATCCACTATCCCTGCCGCTACTTCTCTTAAGACACGAGGATGCAAACCACTCCTCTTGCCTCATAACCCTGCAAATCTTTCCAACTCAAATATTTATCTCTTTTGAAAGTAACATGAATCTGCTTCCATCACCCTTACAGGCAGTACATTCCAGGCCATAACATCTGGCTGCTTAATTTTTCCCCCTTGTGTAGCATCTGGTTCATTTGCCAATCACCTTAAATGGGTGTCCTCTGGTTACCGAGCCTTCTGACACTGAAAATTGTTTCTCCTTATTAAGAGAGGTGATGCGCTGGAGGAGGTTACAGAGATAGTGAGGGGCGAGGCCTTGGTGGGATTTGGACAAGAGGAGTATTTTAAAGGTTGAAGCCACCAGCTGTCTCTCCCAGTGCAGAATGTGACTCACTGCTAACAGGAAAGATTTTTGTTTAATGACTAAAGATGCATAATGAGGGTAAATCAATCTCTCTACCTTTTAACTAACAGCAACACAGACCCCCGACACTGTAAATTGTTTCTCATTATAGAAGCATAGAAATTTACACAGAAGGAGGCCATTTAGGCCCATCGTGTCTGCGCAGGCAGACAGAGAGCTATCCAGCCTAATCCCACTTTCCAGCTCTTTGTCCGTAGCCTTGTAGGTTACAGTACTTCAAGTACACATCCAAGTACTTTTTAAATGTGGTCAGGGTTTCTGCCTCTACCAACCTTTCAGGCAGTGAGTACCAGACCCCCCACCACCCTCTAGGTGAAGAAATTTCCCCTCTAAACCTCCTACCAGTTACTTTAAATCTATGCCCCCTGGTTGTTGACCCACCTCTGCGAGCGGAAATAGGTCCTTCCTATGCACTCTATTTAGACCCCTCATAATTTTATACACCTCAATAACGTCTCCCTTCAGCCTCCTCTGTTCCAAAGAAAACAAACCCAAACTGTTAAGAGGGTTGCTGGGCTGGAGGAGGCTACAGAGATAGGCAAGGGTGATACTTTGAAGAAATTTCAACAAGTGGAGGAGTATTTTAAAGGCTGAAACCACCAGCCATCTCCTCAAGCACAGAATGGGACTCACTACCAATAGGAAGGCTGTTACTTTAACTACTACAAATGCATAATGAGGGGAACTCAATCTCTGTTCCTTTAACTAACAGTGACATGCTAAGAGGGAAATGAATGATCTTTTCAATTTTTATTCGACTTGGCACTGAAGTGCCTGGAACTCATAATAGGAACTCCAGGGAAACAAAATACTGACAAATGTTCACCTGTTATGTTGCCAAAACAAACCTCGATTTAACTGTGAAAAGATAAATTCTTTAAGAGGGGTTCACACCGACTCACCTGACAGTCCGACTCAGGATCCAACCCTCAATCAGCGTGATTGGTCGCAGAACACGCTGCTGCCTTGGCCCACCTGTCATGTATTATACAGGTTGCCTGGGGTTGCATACTACCAGCAGACGGCTTACCTGTTGGAGTCCTAAGGGATCCCAGCATCCCTTAGGAGCACTGTATATAAGCAGGTCTCCCACACTGTACCAGCACTCTGGAGTCTGAATAAAGGAGCTTAGGTCACAGTTACTCATTGTCATATAAATTAGCCAGAAAAAGCAGCAAACTGGAGGACTGGGAGAAATTTAGAATTCAGCAGAGGAGGATAAAGGGTTTAATTAAGAGTGGGAAGCTTGCTGGAAACATAAAAACTGACTGCAAAAGCGTCCATAGATATGTGAAGAGAAAAAGATTAGTGAAGACAAACGTAGGTCCCTTGCAGTCGGATTCGGGTGAATTTATAATGGGGAACAAAGAAATGGCTGACCAATTGAACAAATACTTTGGTTCTGTCTTCACAAAGGAAGACACAAATAACCTTCCGGATGTACCAGGGGACCGAGGGGCTAGAGAAGGAGGAACTGAAGGATATCCTTATTAGGCGGGAAATTGTGTTTGGGAAATTGACGGGATTAAAGGCCGATAAATCCCCAAGGCCTGATAGTCTAAATCCCAGAGTAATTAAGGAAGTGTCCCAAGAAATAGCGGATGCATTGGTAATTTTCCAACAATCTATCGACTCTGTATCAGTTCCTATGGACTGGAGGGTTGCTAATGTAACACCACTTTTTTTTAAAAAAAGAGGGAGAGAGAAAACGGGTAATTATAGACCGGTTAGCCTGACATCAGTAGTGGGGAAAATGTTGGAATCAATCATTAAGGATGAAATAGCAGCGCATTTGGAAAGCAGTGATAGATTGGTCCAAGTCAGCATGGATTTATGAAAGGGAAATCATGCTTGACAAATCTTCTGGAATTTTTTGAGGGTGTATTTAATAGAGTGGACAAGGGAGAACCAGTGGATGTGGTGTATTGGACTTTCAAAAGGCTTTGACAAGGTCCCACACAAAAGATTGGTGTGCAAAATTAAAGCACATGGTATTGGGGGTAATGTACTGATGAGGATAGAGAACTGATTGGCAGACAGGAAGCAGAGAGTCGGGATAAATGGGTCCTTTTCAGAATAGCAGACAGTGATTAGTGGAGTGCCGCAGGGCTCAGTGCTGGGACCCCAGCTCTTTACAATACATATTAACGATTTAGATGATGGAATTGAGTGCAAAATCTCCAAGTTTGCAGATGACACTAAACTGGGTGGCGATATGAGCTGTGAGGAGGACGCTAAGAGGCGGCAGGGTGACTTGGACAGATTAGGCGAGTGGGCAAATACATGGCAGATGCAGTATAATGTGGATAAATGTGAGGTTATCCACTTTGGGGGCAAAAACACGAAGGCAGCATATTATCTGAATGGCGGCAGATTAGGAAAAGGGAAGATGCAGCAAGATCTGGGTGTCATGGTTCATCAGTCAGTGAAAGTTGGCATGCAGATACAGCAGGCGGTGAAGAAGGCAAATGATATGTTGGCCGTCATAGCGAGGGGATTTTAGTATAGGAGCAGGGAAGTCTTACTGCAGTTGTACAGGGCCTTGGTGAGGCTCCACCTGGAATATTGTGTTCTGTTTTGGTCTCCTAATCTGAGGAAGGACGTTCTTGCTATTGAGGGAGTGCAGCGAAGGTTCACCAGACTGGTTCTAGGGATGGTTGGACTGACATATGAGGAGAGACTGGATCAACTGGGCCTTTATACACTGGAGTTTAGAAGGATGAAGGGATCTCATTGAAACATGTAAGATTCTGATGGGACTGGACAGCTTAGATGCGGGAAGAATGTTCCCAATGTTGGGGAAGTCCAGAACCAGGGGACACAGACTTAGGATAAGGGGCAGGCCATTTAGGACTGATATGAGGAGAAACTTCTTCACCCAGAGAGTTGTTAACCTGTGGAATTCCCTACCGCAGAGAGTTGTTGATGCCAGTTCACTGGATATATTCAAGAGGGAGTTAGATATGGCCCTTACGGCTGAAGGGATCAAGGGGTATGGAGAGAAAGCAGGAAAGGGGTACTGAAGGAATGATCAGCCATGATCTTATTGAATGGTTGTGCAGGCTCAAAGGGCCGAATGGCCGACTCCTGCACCTATTTTCTATGTTTCTATGTCTACAGTACTCAGTTGCATTACTTTATTATGAGCATAACAATTGGCGACGAGATAATGAACAACCACACGAACAACCACGGAACACTCTTGGTCTCGTGTAGAAATTCTCAGAAGGGGATGATTGAGAGGCCTTCATGGAGTGACTCGACAAATACTCTGTAGTCAACGAGCTAGAAGCAGATGAGAACACTGCCAAACGAGGGGCGATCCTCCTCACTGTCTGCGGGGCAACAACCTATGGCCTCATGAAGAATCTTCTCGCTCCGGTGAAACCAACAACCAAATCCTATGAAGAACTGTGTACGCTGGTCTGAACACACTTAAATCCGAAGGAAAGCGTTCTGATGGCAAGATATCAATTCTACATGTGTCAGTGGTCTGAAGGCCAGGAAGTGGCAAGCTACGTCGCCGAACTAAGGCGCCTTGCAGGACATTGGAATTCGATGGATTCCTTGAGCAAATGCTTAGACACTTTTTTGTGCTTGGCATTGGCCATAAGTTTATCCTTCGCAAACTGTTGACTGTTGAAACACCGAATCTGAGCAAAGCCATAACGATAGCCCAGGCATTTATGGCCACCAACGATAACACTAAACAAATTTTGCAGCATAAAGAAGTTTTGGCAAGTACTGTACACAAAGTAATGTCCTTTTCAGGCAGAAATGGATATGGCAGAATGTACACGCCTGCAGCTGCACGACCTCAGATGACCCAGAGTCTGCCATCAATCATTAATGCAAAGCAGTTAACACCTTGATGTTGGTGTGAAGGTGATCATCGAGCCCATCAATGCCGCTTCAAACATTATGTGCGCAAAGGCTGTGGAACAATGGGACACCTCCAGCGATTGTGCAGATGAGCTTCAAACCCTGAAAACCACCATGTTGCAGAGGAGAACAGATCCATGGCGGATCAGGCTGAACTAGAGACTAGAACTGAGGAGGCAGAAGTGTACTGGGTACACACCTTCACCACGAAATGGCAACCGATCATGCTAAAAGTCAAACTGGATGGAATTCCAGTATCCATGGAACTGGACACGGGTGCGAGTCAGTCTATCATGAGCAAAAAGGCCTTTGTCAGGCTGTGGAGCAACAAGGCACACAGGCCCAAGATTAGCTCCATTCATCCCAAGGTAAGAACTTACACTAAAGAGCTGATCCCTGTAATTGGCAGCGCAGCAGTAAAAGTCTCCTATGATGGAGCAGTGCACGAATTCTCACTATGGATTGCACCAGGAGATAGCCCCACGCTGTTCGGCAGAAGCTGGCTGGGAAAAATCCGCTGGACTGGGACAGCATCCAAGCACTCTCGTCTGTTGATGACGCCTCATGTGCCCAGGTTCTGAGCAAGTTCCCGTCATTGTTTGAGCTAGGCATCGGAAGTTTCTCGGGGTCAAAGGGACAGATCCACTTGGTACCCGGTACACAACCCATCCACCAAAAGGCACAGGCGGTACCATATATGATGCGAGAGAAAGTGGAAATTGAGCTGGACAGGCTGCAGTGAGAAGATATCATCGCGCCGGTAGAGTTCAATGAGTGGGCCAGCCCTATTGTTCTGGTTCTCAAAGGCGACAGCACGGTCAGAATTTGTGGGGACTAGAAAGTAACGATTGACTGTTTTTTGCTACAGGACCAGTACCCGCTACCCAAGGCAGATGACCTATTTGTGACTCTGGCTGGAGGAAAGAAGTTCAACAGGTTGGACCTGATCTTGGCCTACATGACGCAGGAGCTCGCGGAATCTTCGAAAGGCCTCACCTGCATCAACACGCACAAAGGTCTGTTCATCTACAATAGGTGCCCGTTTGAGATTCGATCGGCCGCAGCAATTTTCCAAAGGAACATGGAAAGTGTGCTACAGTTGGTTCCACGCATCGTGGTTTTCTAGGACGACGTACTGGTCACAGGTCGGGACACCGTCGAACACTTGCAGAACATGGAAGAGGTTCTAAGTCGGCTAGATCACGTGGGACTTAGGTTGAAATGCGCAAAGTGTGTTTACCTGGCACCAGAGGTCGAGTTCTTAGGGAGAAAAATTACGGCAGATGGCATCAGACCCACCGACGCCAAGACGGAGGCCATCAAGAACGTGCCGAGACCACAGAACGTGACAGAGCTGCCGTCATTCAGGGGACTCCTCAACTATTTCGGTAATTTCCTACCTGGGTAAAGCACCTTGCTAGAACCTCTACATGTACTATGCAAGGGAGATGACTGGGTATGGGGTAAATCACAAGAGGCTGCTTTTGAGAAAGCCAGAAATCTGTTACGTTCCAACAAACTGCTTGTCTTGTATAACCCATGTAAACGCTTAGTGCTAGCTTGCAATGCATCTTCATACGGGATCGGGTGTGTGTTACAACAAGCTAACAAATCGGGAACATTGCAACCGGTCGCCTATTCATCCAAGAGTTTGTCCAAGGCCGAAAGGGTCTATAGCATGATTGAACAAGAAGCTCTGACATGCATTTACGGGGTGAAAAAAATGCACCAGTATCTGTTTGGTCTCATGTTTGAGCTGGAAACTGACCATAAACCGCTCATATCGCTATTCTCAGAGAGCAAAGGGATTAATACCAATGCCTCTGCCCGCATCCAAACATGGGCACTCATGCAGGCTGCATACAACTATGTAATCCACCACAGACCAGGCAGAGAAATGCGCTGATGCT
This sequence comes from Pristiophorus japonicus, assembly GCF_044704955.1. Classification (NCBI taxonomy): domain Eukaryota; kingdom Metazoa; phylum Chordata; class Chondrichthyes; family Pristiophoridae; genus Pristiophorus; species Pristiophorus japonicus. Next base: position 497,856 of record NW_027254047.1, read on the forward strand.
CTCAGTCAGCTACTATTGCCCACCACCGGGGTGGAAATGGCAAAGCCTGCAACTTGCTGTTGGTGATGGATGCATTTGAAAATGAAAAGTCACCCGTTACCGCCTGCCAGATCAGGACCTGGACCAGCCAGGATCCTTTACTGTCCCTTGTAAAAAACAGTGTCCTCCATGGGAGCTGGTCCAGCATCCCAGCGGAGATGCATGAAGAGATCAAGCTGTTCCAGCGGTGCAACGACGAAATGTCCATACAGGCGGACTCTCTTTTGTGGGGTAATCGCGTGGTTTTGCCTAAGAAAGGCAGGGAAATGTTCATACACGACCTACACAGTACCCACCCAGGCATAGTAATGATGAAAGCTATAGCCAGATCCCATGTGTGGTGGCCCGGCATCGACTCAGACTTAGAGTCATGCATGCGCCAATGCAACACTTGCTCTCAACTGAGCAATACACCCAGAGAGGCACCGCTAAGTTTGTGGTCATGGCCCTCCAAACCATGGTCGAGGTCCACAATGACTTTGCAGGCCCGTTCCTAGGCAAAATGTTTTTGGTTGTTGTGGATGCTCAAAAATGGATTGAATCTGTAATATTGTTTGTAAGCACATCCACTGCCACCATTGAAAGCCTTCAAGCCATATTTGCCACACACAGTCTGCCCGATGTCTTTGTCAGCGACAATGGGTCATACATCACCAGTGCTGAATTCAAGGAATTCATGACCCGCAATGGGATGAAGCACTTCACATCTGCCCCGTTCAAGCCCACATCCAACGGTCAGGCAGAACAGGCAGTGCAGACCATCAAGCAAAGCTTGAAATGCTTATCGGATGGCTCCCTGCAGACCCGCCTGTCCCAAGTCCTGCTCAGCTACCGCACCAGACCCCCCTCACTCACGGGGGTTCCCCCAGCCAAACTGCTCATGAAAAGGGCGCTCAAAACAAGGCTCTCTCTTGTCCACCCTGATCTCCATGATCACATCGAGGACAGGTGGCATCAATGAAGCAGGTACCATGATCATGCAGGCTTATCACGTGATATTGACGTCAATTACCCTGTATTAGTACGCAATTGTGGACATGGTCCCAAATGGTTTGCTGGCACTGTCATAGCCAAAGCAGGGAGTCAGGTGTTTCAGGTCAAACTTGCCAATGGACTAATGTACAGAAATCATTTGGACCAAACCAAACTGCGATTCACAAACAGCCACGAGCAACCTGATGAGGACACCACCAACTTCGACCCTCTAACATATACACAAGCGACAATCGACATCACGGTTGACCATGAAACTGAACTCACCATCCCCAGCAGCCCGGCAAGGCCAGCTGTCCAGCAGCCCAGCGAAGAACCAACCAACTCACCCACAACTGCATTTGTACCGAGACGATCGACAAGGAAGTGAAAAGCCCCAAATCGTCTCACCCTGTAAATAAAAGTACTATTGACTTTGGGAGGAAGTGATGTCATGTATGCAACCCCAGGCAACCTGTATAATACTGCCACCAGAGGGCTTACCTGTTGGATCCCAGCATCCCTTGGGAGCACTGCATATAAGCAGGCCTCCCACACTGTACCAACACTTTGGAGTCTGAATAAAGGAGCTCAGGTCACACCTACTCATTGTCTACAGTACTCAGTTGCATTACTTTATTATGAGCATAACACCACCGATCTCTGAGCTCTCTTACTGTTGATTCCCAGGGCAATCAATCACCACTCGCCAACATTATGCTGCCAGATTAAGTTGAGGGGCTCAGAGGAGGTAATAAATTGAGGCCGTGAATCTGAGTTAAGAAATAAAATTAGAGAAGCATGAATAAATGAACGAGTAGAGGCAACATAAATTAAAGGGTACAATCCTAAAGGGGGTGCATGAACAGTGAGCGGGTTTACGCACACAAATCGCTGAAGGTGGCAGGACAGGTTGAGAAAGCAGTTAAAACATTTACAGGATCCTGTGCATCACAGAGGCATGGCGTACAAAAGCAAGGAGGTTATGATGAACCTTTGTAAAACATTAGTTCAGCCTCAACTGGAGCATTGTGTCCAATTCTGGGCACCGCACATTAGGATGTGAAGGTCTTAGAGAGGGTGCAGAAAAGATTGACAAAAATGATTCATGAGATGAGGGACTTCAGTTACGTGGATAGACTGGAGAAGCTGGGGTTGTTCTTCTTTGAGCAGAGACGGTTGAGAGCAGAGTTGATAGAGGTGTTCCAAATCATGAGTGGTCCAGACAGATTAGATAGAGAGATACTGTTCCCGCTGGCAGAAGGGTTGAGAACCAGAGGAGACAAATTTATGGTGATTGGCAGAAGATCATCATCATCATAGGCAGTCCCTCGAATCGAGGATGACTTGCTTCCATGTTAAAAAGTTCACACGTGTTTCAATGAATCCCCTAAAATTCCAGGTCCAAACTAAATCTTGAAGGGTGGAAGATGCCTGTGCGTGGAATTTTTAACGTGTGGTGACCATTGCATGCCAGCCACCACGGACTTGACAGAGCTAGGTCTTGGTCCAGTGGCAAGGATTAATCAAGACGACTAGAGACCAGCTCTGCTGCACGGACCTAGTGCGCACACAAATCGCAGTGTGGGCTGGTCCATGCTGCACCTGGGTCCTCACCTCTTCTAGGCCCTGAACTCGCGCCTCTCCTGGGCCCCGATCACGTCCCTCTACAATCTCTCGCCGCTCCTTCACCCCGACCTCGCCGCTCCTGCTATACCTGCCCATGCTCCAATCACTGCCCTGGACCTTGGTGACGGCCCTTTTCACTGCCATTGCTCACCTGCTGCAGCACGTGCTGCTCCCTGGAGTGGTACGCCGCCACGCTGCTACTTCCGCTCCCCGGCCTGCTTCAATGGTGGTCGCAGGCCGGGGGCCACTCAGACTGCTGGTCCAGGCCACCACACTGCTGCGTCCGCTCGCTGGCCTGCTCCGATGGTGCTCGCAGGCCGGGGGCCGCTCAGTCTGCTGGGCTAGGCTGACATGCTTCTCTTTCTGCTCCCCGGCCTGCTCCAATGGTGGTCGCAGGCTAGGGTCCGCACAGACTGCTGGGCCAGGCCGCCATGCTGCTCCTTCTGCTCCCTGGCCTGCTCCGATGGTGCACTCTTTGGTAGACTGCGGGTAAGACACACAAAGAAACTACACACAGGACAGTTGAACAGCTTCTCCCCAGTGTGAATTCGCTCGTGTACCAGTAAGTGGGATGAACGAGACACACACACACACACCCGAGTGAGAGTGTTCCAGTGCACTGCCTGTGAAAATAGCTTTAACCAATTACACAGCCTGAAAAAACATCACACCCTTCACAGTGGGGTGAAACCGTACACATGTTCTGTGTGTGGATCAGGCTTCAACTGATCGTCTAACCTGGAGAGACACAAGGACACCCGCACCACCGAGAAACCGTGAAAATGTGGGGATTGTGGGAAGGGATTCAATTGCCCCTCTGCACTGGAAACTCATCGACGCCGTGACAATGGAGAGAGGCCGTTCAACTGCCCTGTGTATATGAAGGGATTCACTCGTTCATCCAATCTGCTGGTACATGAGCGAATTGGCAGAAGAACCAAAGGTGATGTAAGAAAAATCTATTTTATGCAGCAAGTGGTTACGATTTGGAATGCACGGCCTGAAAAAGGTGGTGGAGGCAGACTCAATCACTGCTTTCAAAAGGGAGTTGTATAATTATCTGAAAGAAAACATTTGCAGGGCGGGGCAGTGGGACTAGCTGGGAGCCAGAAAGGGCTGGATGGGTTGAATGGCCTTCCGTGCAGTAACCATTCTCTGATTGTGTGAGCAGAACACATAAGTCTGGTCCCTGACTCAATCTAAAGCTTCCTGATTGTGAGCAACTCTGTTAAACCTGCCCTGCACCTTCACTGCTCCAAGGAGAAACACCCCAGATGCTGCAGCCATCATCTTATTGAATGGTGGCAGGCTCGAGGGACCAAATGCCGACTCATCTCCTATTTCTGATGTTCTCATGTATTCATGTCACTGGTCCCCATCCTGCACTTGATGGCCACCCTGCAGTAAGATGGCCACCGCGCATGCTCCCTGCCCTGCAGCGGGACAATGGGAAGCATTGTGACGTCGAGGAAGCCCCGCCCCTGTCGCTCCCCGCGGCGGTCGGTCCCGTGCTGCCCAAAGATGGCGGCCGAATTCCCCGCAATCCCCGACAGTAACTAAGGACCGTCCCCGCCCGAAGGTGTCCCGCAGCCGCCATCCGCCAACCAAATCTCGCCGCCCGCGCATGTCCGTGAGAATGTGAGTCCGTAGGGACGCCGGGCGCGCTCCTCCATCCTCCGCGACGGCGGCGGCGAAGCATCGTCCGTCCGCGGCCAATAGGCTGGCCCACGCCGGCGCACAACCCCTCTGTCCGCTAACCACTCCTTCACCCTCTCTCCTTGCCTCTCTCACTCCATCCACTCTCTCCCTCCCTTCCACACACTCTCTCCCCTTCCTCCCTCTTTCCTCTCCCCCTCTGTCTCTCCCCTTCCCCTCTCTCTTCCCCCCTGTCTCCCCTTCCCCCTCTCGCTCACTCCTTCCCCTCCCTCTCCCCTTCCCTCTCCCTCTCACTCATTCAACTCTCTCTTTTCCCTTCCTGTCTCTTTCCTGCTCCTTCCTCTATCTTTCACAGAGCGGGTAGGTCCATAGCTCAGGGGTTAGAGCACTGGTCTTATCAATCATGGGTCGTGAGATCAAATCTCCCTGGGGCTTTGTCAAAATTAGTTTAGTATTTAAATACACTGTCAATTAACAAGGGGTTTAATTATGAATATTAAACAGCTCCGAGACCGAACCTTGAACAGAAGATTCTCCTTTCCCTTTCCCCGTCACTACACATTCTGCCTCTTTTTACTCTCTCTCGCTTTCCCCGTTTCTCTTTATCACTCATGCCCCTCTCCCCATCCCCACTCTCTCCCCTTCCCCACTCTCTCCCTTCCCCACTCTCTCCCCTTCCCCTCTCTCTCCCCATCCCCACTCTCTCCCCTTCCCCTCTCTCTCCCCTTCCCCACTCTCTCCCCATCCCCACTCTCTCCCCTTCCCCTCTCTCTCCCCTTCCCCACTCTCTCCCTCATTCTCCACTCTCTCCCTTTCCCCTCTCTCTCCCCTTCCCCACTCTCTCCCTTTCCCCTCTCTCTCCCCTTCCCCACTCTCGCCCCTTCCCCTCTCTCTCCCCTTCCCCTCTCTCGCCCCTTCCCCTCTCTCGCCCCTTCCCCTCTCTCTCCCCTTCCCCACTCTCGCCCCTTCCCCACTCTCTGCCCTGACCCTCTCTCTTCCTCACTGTCTCCCCATCCCCTTCCCCTCCCACTCTCTCCTCTCCCTCTCTCTCTCCCACTCCTTCCCCACTCTCTTCCCTTCCCCTCTCTCGCCCATTCCACACTCTCCCTCTCTCCATCCCCTCCCTCACTTGCCCCACCTCCCTCTCTTCCCCACTCTCTCCCTTTTCCCTCCCTCTCTCTCGCCTTCCCCCTCTCTCTCAATCATTCCACTCTCTCTTTTCCCTTCCACTCTCTCTTTTCCCTTCCACTCTCTTTCCTGCTCCTTTTCCTGCCTTCACCAGGGCTGGTGGCTCCATAGCTCAGGGGGGGTCAGAGCACTGGTTTTGTAAACCAGCAGTCGTGGGTTCAAATCTCATTGGGCCTACTCAAAATTAGTGTCAGTATTTAAATACACTATCAATTAACAGGGGCTTTAATTATTAATATTAAACAGCTCCGAGACCGAACCTTGAACAGAAGATTCGCCTTTCCCTTTCCCCATCACTACACATTCTGCCTCTTTTTACTCTTTCCCGCTCTCACGCTTTCCCCGTTTCTCTTTATCACTCATTCCCCTCTCCCCTTCCCCACTCTCTCCCCTTCCCCTCTCTCTCCCCTTCCCCACTCTCTCCTTCATTCCCCACTCTCTCCCTTTCCCCTCTCTCTCCCATTCCCCACTCTCTCCCCTTCTCCTCTCTCTCCCCTTCCCCACTCTCGCCCCTTCCCCTCTCTCTCCCCTTCCCCACTCGCTCCCTCATTCCCCACTCTCGCCCCTTCCCCTCTCTCTCCCCTTCCCCACTCTCGCCCCTTCCCCTCTCTCTCCCCTTCCCCACTCTCTCCCCTTCCCCACTCTCTCCCCTGACCCTCTCTCTTCCTCACTGTCTCCCCATCTCCTTCCCCTCCCACTCTCTCCTCTCCCTCTCTCTCTCCCACTCCTTCCCCACTCTCTTCCCTTCCCCTCTCTCGCCCATTCCACACTCACCCTCTCTCCATCCCCTCCCTCACTTGCCCCACCTCCCTCTCTTCCCCACTCTCTCCCTTCCCCCTCCCTCTCTCTCGCCTTCCCCCTCTCTCTCACTCCTTCCACTCTCTCTTTTCCCTTTCACTCTCTTTCCTGCTCCTTCCCCTGTCTTTCCAAGGGCGGGTGGCCCCATAGCTCAGGGGTCAGAGCACTGGTCTTGTAAACCAGGAGTCGTGGGTTCAAACCTCACTGGGGTCTACTCAAAATTAGTGTCAGTATTTAAATTCACAGTCAATTAACAGGGGCTTTAATTATAAATATTAAACATCTCTGAGACCGACCCTGGAACAACAGGCATGTCGTCTCTCTTACACGCTCTCCCCTTCCAAATCTCTTTATCCCTTCCCCATTACGACCTGTTCTACATCATTTTCCTCCTCTACATCATTTTCCTCCTCTCTCCCTTTCCAACTATCTCGCTTTCCCCGTCTCTGACTCATTCCCCTCTCCCCCCGTCCCCATCCCTCGCCTCACCCTCTCTCACCCCTTCCCCTCTCTTGCTCTCCCCTTCCCTCTCTACTTTCATTCGCTCCCCACTCCTTCCCCTCTCTCTCCTTCCTCATCTATGTTACTTCTCTCCCCAACCCCTCTGTCCGCTAACCACTCCTTCCCCCTCTCTCCTTGCCTCTCTCACTCCATCCACTCTCTCCCTCCCTTCCACACACTCTCTCCCCTTCCTCCCTCTTTCCTCTCCCCTCTGTCTCTCCCCTTCCCCTCTCTCTTCCCCATGTCTCCCCTTCCCCCTCTCTCTCACTCCTTCCCCTCCCTCTCCCCTTCCCCCTCCCTCTCACTCATTCAACTCTCTCTTTTCCCTTCCTGTCTCTTTCCTGCTCCTTCCTCTATCTTTCACAGAGCAAGTAGCTCCATAGCTCAGAGGTTAGAGCACTGGTCTTATCAACGAGGGGTCGTGAGGTCAAATCTCTCTGGGGCTTTGTCAAAATTAGTTTAGTATTTAAATACACTGTCAATTAACAAGGGGTTTAATTATGAATATTAAACAGCTCCGAGACCGAACCTTGAACAGAAGATTCTCCTTTCCCTTTCCCCGTCACTACACATTCTGCCTCTTTTTACTCTCTCTCGCTTTCCCCGTTTCTCTTTATCACTCATTCCCCTCTCCCCTTCCCCACTCTCTCCCCTTCCCCACTCTCTCCCCTTCCCCACTCTCACCCCTTCCCCACTCTCTCCCCTTCCCCACTCTCTCCCCTTCCCCACTCTCTCCCCTTCCCCTCTCTCTCCCTTCCCCACTCTCTCCACTTCCCCTCTCTCTCCCCATCCCCACTCTCTCCCCTTCCCCTCTCTCTCCCCTTACCCACTCTCTCCCTCATTCCCCACTCTCTCCCTTTCCCCTCTCTCTCCCCTTCCCCACTCTCTCCCCTTCCCCACTCTCGCCCCTTGCCCTCTCTCTCCCCTTCCCCACTCTCGCCCCTTCCCCTCTCTCTCCCCTTCCCCACTCTCGCCCCTTCCCCACTCTCTCCCCTTCCCCACTCTCTGCCCTGACCCTCTCTCTTCCTCACTGTCTCCCCATCCCCTTCCCCTCCCACTCTCTCCTCTCCCTCTCTCTCTCCCACTCCTTCCCCACTCTCTTCCCTTCCCCTCTCTCGCCCCTTCCACACTCTCCCTCTCTCCATCCCCTCCCTCACTTGCCCCACCTCCCTCTCTTCCCCACTCTCTCCCTTTCCCCTCCCTCTCTCTCGCCTTCCCCTCTCTCTCACTCCTTCCACTCTCTCTTTTCCCTTTCACTCTCTTTCCTGTTCCTTCCCGTCTTTCCCAGTGCAGGTGGCTGCATAGCTTAGGGGTTAAAGCACTGGTCTTGTAAACCAGGAGTCATGGGTTCAAACCTCACTGGGATTTACTCAAAAATAGTGTCAGTATTTAAATTCACAGTCAATTAACAGGGGCTTTAATTATAAATATTAAACATCTCTGAGACCGACCCTGGAACAACAGGCATGTCGTCTCTATTGCACGCTCTCCCCTTCCAAATCTCTCTATCCCTTCCCCATCACGACCTGTTCTACATCATTTTCCTCCTCTACATCATTTTCCTCCTCTCTCCCTTTCCAACTATCTCGCTTTCCCCGTCTCTGACTCATTCCCCTCTCCCACCGTCCCCATCCCTCGCCTCACCCTCTCTCACCCCTTCCCCTCTCTTGCTCTCCCCTTCCCTCTCTACTTTCATTCGCTCCCCACTCCTTCCCCTCTCTCTCCTTCCTCATCTATGTTACTTCTCTCCCCAACCCCTCTGTCCGCTAACCACTCCTTCCCCCTCTCTCCTTGCCTCTCTCACTCCATCCACTCTCTCCCTCCCTTCCACACACTCTCTCCCCTTCCTCCCTCTTTCCTCTCCCCCTCTGTCTCTCCCCTTCCCCTCTCTCTTCCCCCCTGTCTCCCCTTCCCCCTCTCTCTCACTCCTTCCCCTCCCTCTCCCCTTCCCCCTCCCTCTCACTCATTCAACTCTCTCTTTTCCCTTCCACTCTCTTTCCTGCTCCTTCCCCTGTCGTTACTAGTGCTGGTGGCTCCATAGCTCAGGGGTCAGCGCACTGGTTTTATAAACCAGGAGTCGTGGGTTCAAATCTCACTGGGGCCGACTCAAAGTTCGTGTCAGTATTTAAATACACTATCAATTAACAGGGGCTTCAATTATGAATATTAAATAGCTCCGAGACCGAACCTTGAACAGAAGATTCGCCTTTCCCTTTCCCCATCACTACACATTCTGCCTCTTTTTACTCTTTCCCGCTCTCTCGCTTTCCCCGTTTCTCTTTATCACTCATTCCCCTCTCCCCATCCCCACTCTCTCCCCTTCCCCACTCTTTCCCTTCCCCACTCTCTCCCCCTTCCCCTCTCTCTCCCCATCCCCACTCTCTCCCCTTCCCCTCTCTCTCCCCTTCCCCACTCTCTCCCCATCCCCACTCTCTCCCCTTCTCCTCTCTCTCCCCTTCCCCACTCTCTCCCTCATTCCCCACTCTCTCCCCTTCCCCTCTCTCTCCCCTTCCCCACTCTCTCCCCTTCCCCTCTCTCTCCCCTTCCCCACTCTCTCCCCTTCCCCACTCGCTCCCTCATTCCCCACTCTCGCCCCTTCCCCTCTCTCTCCCCTTCCCCACTCTCGCCTCTTCCCCTCTCTCTCCCCTTCCCCACTCTCTCCCCTTCCCCACTCTCTCCCCTGACCCTCTCTCTTCCTCACTGTCTCCCCATCCCCTTCCGCTCCCACTCTCTCCTCTCCCTCTCTCTCTCCCACTCCTTCCCCACTCTCTTCCCTTCCCCTCTCTCGCCCATTCCACACTCTCCCTCTCTCCATCCCCTCCCTCACTTGCCCCACCTCCCTCTCTTCCCCACTCTCTCCCTTTCCCCTCCCTCTCTCTCGCCTTCCCCCTCTCTCTCACTCCTTCCACTCTCTCTTTTCCCTTCCACTCTCTTTCCACCTCCTTCCCCTGTTTTTCCCAGGGTGGTTGGCTCCATAGCTCAGGGGTCAGAGCGCTGGTTTTGTAAACCAGGAATCGTGGGTTCAAACGTCACTGGGGTTTACTCAAAATTAGTGTCAGTATTTAAATTCACATTCAATTAACAGGGGCTTTAATTATAAATATTAAACATCTCGAAGACCGACCCTGGAACAACAGGCATGTCGTCTCTCTTACACGCTCTCCCCTTGCAAATCTCTCTCTCCCTTCCCCATCACGACCTGTTCTACATCATTTTCCTCCTCTCTCCCTTTCCAACTATCTCGCTTTCCCCATCTCTGACTCATTCCGCTCTCCCCCCGTCCCCATCCCTCGCCTCACCCTCTCTCACCCCTTCCCCTCTCTTGCTCTCCCCTTCCCTCTCTACTTTCATTCGCTCCCCAGTCCTTCCCCTCTCTCTCCTTCCTCATCTATGTTACTTCTCTCCCCAACCCCTCTGTCCGCTAACCACTCCTTTCCCCTCTCTCCTTGCCTCTCTCACTCCATCCACTCTCTCCCTCCCTTCCACACACTCTCTCCCTTCCTCCCTCTTTCCTCTCCCCCTCTGTCTCTCCCCTTCCACTCTCTCTTCCCCCCTGTCTCCCCTTCCCCCTCTCTCTCACTCGGTCCCCTCCCTCTCCCCTTCTCCCTCCCTCTCACTCATTCAACTCTCTCTTTTCCCTTCCACTCTCTTTCCTGCTCCTTCCTCTATCATTCACAGAGCAGGTAGCTCCATAGCTCAGATGTTCGAGCACTGGTCTTATCAACCAGGGGTGGTGAGATCAAATCTCTCTGGGGCTTTGTCAAAATTAGTTTAGTATTTAAATACACTGTCAATTAACAAGGGGTTTAATTATGAATATTAAACAGCTCCGAGACCGAACCTTGAACAGAAGATTCTCCTTTCCCTTTCCCCGTCACTACACATTCTGCCTCTTTTTACTCTCTCTCGCTTTCCCCGTTTCTCTTTATCACTCATTCCCCTCTCCCCTTCCCCACTCTCTCCCCTTCCCCACTCTCTCCCTTCCCCACTCTCTCCACTTCCCCTCTCTCTCCCATCCCCACTCTCTCCCCTTCCCCTCTCTCTCCCCTTACCCACTCTCTCCCTCATTCCCCACTCTCTCCCTTTCCCCTCTCTCTCCCCTTCCCCACTCTCTCCCCTTCCCCTCTCTCTCCGCTTCCCCACTCTCGCCTCTTCTCCTCTCTTTCCCCTTCCCCACTCTCTCCCTCATTCCCCACTCTCTCCCCTTCCCCACTCTCTCCCCTTCCCCACTCTCGCCCCTTCCCCTCTCTCTCCCCTTCCCCACTCTCGCCCCTTCCCCTCTCTCTCCCCTTCCCCACTCTCTCCCCTTCCCCAATCTCTGCCCTGACCCTCTCTCTTCCTCACTGTCTCCCCATCCCCTTCCCCTCCCACTCTCTCCTCTCCCTCTCCCTCTCCCACTCCTTCCCCACTCTCTTCCCTTCCCCTCTCTCGCCCCTTCCACACTCTCCCTCTCTCCATCCCCTCCCTCACTTGCCCCACCTCCCTCTCTTCCCCACTCTCTCCCTTTGCCCTCCCTCTCTCTCGCCTTCCCCCTCTCTCTCACTCCTTCCACTCTCTCTTTTCCCTTCCACTCTCTTTCCTGCTCCTTCCCCTGTTTTTCCCCGCGCAGGTGGCTCCATAGCTCAGGGTTAGAGCACTGGTCTTATTAACCAGGAGTCGTGGGTTAAAACCTCACTGGGGTCTACTCAAAATTAGTGTCAGTATTTAAGTTCACAGTCAATTAACAGGAGGTTTAATTATAAATATTAAACATCTCTGAGACCGACCCTGGAACAACAGGCATGTTATCTCTCTTACACGCTCTCCCCTTCCAAATCTCTCTCTCCCTTCCCCATCACGACCTGTTCTACATCATTTTCCTCCTTTCTCCCTTTCCAACAATCTCGCTTTCCCCGTCTCTGACTCATTCCCCTCTCCCCCCGTCCCCATCACTCGCCTCACCCTCTCTCACCCCTTCCCCTCTCTTGCTCTTTCATTCGCTCCCCACTCCTTCCCCTCTCTCTCCTTCCTCATCTATCTTACTTCTCTCCCCAACCCCTCTGTCCGCTAACCACTCCTTCCCCCTCTCTCCTTGCCTCTCTCACTCCATCCACTCTCTCCCTCCCTTCCACACACTCTCTCCCCTTCCTCCCTCTTTCCTCTCCCCCTCTGTCTCTCCCCTTCCCCTCTCTTTTCCCCCCTGTCTCCCCTTCCCCTCTCTCTCACTCCTTCCCCTCCCTCTCCCCTTCCACCTCTCTCTCACTCATTCCATTCTCTCTTTTCCCTTCCACTCTCTTTCCTGCTCCTTCCCGGTCTTTACCAGGGCTGGTGGCTCCATAGCTCAGGGGTCAGAGCACTGATTTTGTGAACCAGGAGTCGTGGGTTCAAATCTGACTGGGACCGACTCAAAATTAGTGTTAGTATTTATATACACTATCAATTAACAGGGGCTTTAATTATGAATATTAAACAGCTCTGAGACCGAACCTTGAACAGAAGATTCGCCTTTCCCTTTCCCCATCACTACACATGCTGCGTCTTTTTACTCTTTCCCGCTCTCTCGCTTTCCCCGTTTCTCTTTATCACTCATTTCCCTCTCCCCTTCCCCACTCTCTCCCTTCCCCACTCTCTCCCCTTCCCCACTCTCTCCCCTTCCCACTCTCTCCCCTTCCCCACTCTCTCCCCTTCCCCACTCTCTCCCCTTCCCCACTCTCTCCCCTTCCCCACTCTCTCCCTTCCCCACTCTCTCCCCTTCCCCTCTCTCTCCCCATCCCCACACACTTCCCTTCCCCTCTCTCGACAATTCCACACTCTCCCTCTCTCCATCCCCTCCCTCACTTGCCCCACCTCGCTCTCTTCCCCACTCTCTCCCTTTCCCCTCCCTCTCTCTCGCCTTCCCCCTCTCTCTCACTCCTTCCACTCTCTCCTTTCCCTTCCACTCTCTTTCCTGCTCCTTCCCCTGTCTTTCCCAGGGCGGGTGGCTCCATAGCTCAGGGGTCAGAGCACTGGTCTTATAAACCAGGAGTCGTGGGTTCAAACCTCACTGGGGTCTACTCAAAATTAGTGTCAGTGTTTAAATTTACAGTCAATTAACAGGGGTTTTAATTATAAATATTAAACATCTCTGAGACCGACCCTGGAACAACAGGCATGTCGTCTCTCTTGCACGCTCTCCCCTTCCAAATCTCTCTCTCCCTTCCCCATCACGACCTGTTCTGCATCTTTTTCCTCCTCTCTCCCTTTCCAACTATCTCGCTTTCCCCGTCTCTGACTCATTCCCCTCTCCCCCCATCCTCCTCCCTCGCCTCACACTCTCTCACCCTTCCCCTCTCTTGCTCTCCCCTTCCCTCTCTACTTTCATTCGCTCCCCACTCCTTCCCCTCTCTCTCCTTCCTCGTCGATCTTACTTCTCTCTCCAATCCCTCTGTCTGCTAACCACTCCTTCCCCCTCTCTCCTTGCCTCTCCCACTCCATCCACTCTCTCCCTCCCTTCCACACAATCTCTCCCCTTCCTCCCTCTTTTCTCACCCCCTCTGTCTCTCTCCTTCCCCTCTCTCTTCCCCCCTGTCTCCCCTTCCCCCTCTCTCTCACTCCATTCCCTCTCTCTCCCCTTCCCCCTCTCTCTCACTCATCAACTCTCTCTTTTCCCTTCCTGTCTCTTTCCTGCTCCTTCCTCGTTATTTTACAGAGCAGGTAGCTCCATAGCTCAGGGGTTAGAATACTGGTCTTGTCAACCCGGGGGTCGTGAGATCAAATCTCCCTGGGGATTTGTCAAAATTAGCTTAGTATTTAAATACACTGTCAATTAACAAAGGGTTTAATTATGAATATTAAACTGCTTCGAGACCGAATCTTGAACAAAAGATTCTCCTTTCCCCTTCTCCCTCTCTCCCTGCTTTACCCATCACTGCACATTCTGCCTCTTTTTACTCTTTCCCGCTCTCTCGCTTTCCCCGTTTCTCTTTATCACTCATTCCCCTCTCCCTTTCCCCACTCTCTCCCCTTCCCCACACTCTCCCCTTCCCCTCTCTCTCCCCTTCCCCACTCTCGCCCCTTCCCCTCTCTCTCCCCTTCCCCCCTCTCTCCCCTTCCCCACTCTCGCCCCTTCCCCTCTCTCTCCCCTTCCCCACTCGCTCCCTCATTCCCCACTCTCTCCCCTTCCCCTCTCTCTCCCCTTCCCACTCTCTCCCTCATTCCCCACTCTCTCCCTTTCCCCTCTCTCTCCCCTTCCCCACTCTCTCTCCGTCCCCTCTCTCTCCCCTTCCCCACTCTCGCCCCTTCCCCTCTCTCTCCCCTTCCCCACTCGCTCCCTCATTCCCCACTCTCTTCCCTTCCCCACTCTCGCCCCTTCCCCTCTCTCTCCCCTACCCACTCGCTCCCTCATTCCCCTCTCTCTCCCCTTCCCCACTCTCTCCCCTTCCCCACTCTCTCCCCTGATCCTCTCTCTTCCTCACTGTCTCCCCATCCCCTTCCCCTCCCACTCTCTCCTCTCCCTCTCTCTCTCCCACTCCTTCCCACTCTCTTCCCTTCCCCTCTCTCGCCCATTCCACACTCTCCCTCTCTTCATCCCCTATCTCACTTGCCCCACCTCCCCCTCTTCCCCACTCTCTCCCTTTCCCCTCCTCTCTCTCGCCTTCCCCCTCTCTCTCACTCCTTCCACTCTCTCTTTTCCCTTCCACTCTCTTTCCTGCTCCTTCCCCTGTTTTTCCCAGGGCGGGTGGCTCCATAGCTCAGGGGTCAGAGCACTGGTCTTGTAAACCAGGAGTCGTGGGTTCAAACCTCACTGGGGTTTACTCAAAATTAGTGTCAGTATTAAAATTTACAGTCAATTAACAGGAGCTTTAATTATAAATATTAAACATCTCTGAGACCGACCCTGGAACAACAGGCATGTCGTCTCTCTTACACGCTCTCCCCTTCCAAATCTCTCTCTCCCTTCCCCATCACGACCTGTTCTGCATCTTTTTCCTCCTCTCTCCCTTTCCAACTATCTCGCTTTCCCCGTCTCTGACTCATTCCCCTCTCCCCCCATCCCCCTCCCTCGCCTCACCCTCTCTCACCCTTCCCCTCCCTTGCTCTCCCCTTCCCTCTCTACTTTAATTCGCTCCCCACTCCTTCCCCTCTCTCTCCTTCCTCGTCGATCTTACTTCTCTCTCCAATCCCTCTGTCCGCTAACCACTCCTTCCCCCTCTCTCCTTGCCTCTCCCACTCCATCCACTCTCTCACTCCCTTCCACACACTCTCTCCCTTCCTCCCTCTTTCGTCTCCCCCTCTGTCTCGCCCCTTCCCCTCTCTCTTCCCCCCTGTCTCCCCTTCCCCCTCTCTCTCACTCCTTCCCCTCTCTCTCCCCTTCCCCTCTCTCTCACTCATCAACTCTCTCTTTTCCCTTCCTGTCTCTTTCCTGCTCCTTCCTCTTTATTTCACAGAGCAGGTAGCTCCATAGCTCAGCGGTTAGAATGCTGGTCTTGTCAACCCGGGGGTCGTGAGATCAAATCTCCCTGGGGATTTGTCAAAATTAGCTTAGTCTTTAAATACGCTGTCAATTAACAAAGGGTTTAATTATGAATATTAAACAGCTCCGAGACCGAATCTTGAACAGAAGATTCTCCTTTCCCCTTCTCCCTCTCTCCCTGCTTTCCCCATTCTGCCTCTTTTTACTCTTTCCCGCTCTCTCGCTTTCCCCGTTTCTCTTTATCACTCATTCCCCTCTCCCTTTCCCCACTCTCTCCCCTTCCCCACACTCTCCCCTTCCACTCTCTCTCCCCTTCCCCACTCTCGCCCCTTCCCCTCTCTCTCCCCTTGCCCCCTCTCTCCCTCATTCCCCACTCTTTCCCCTTCCCCACTCTCTCCCCTTCCCCACTCTCGCCCCTTCCCCTCTCTCTCCCCTTCCCCACTCTCGCCCCTTCCCCTCTCTCTCCCCTTCCCACTCTTTCCCTCATTCCCCACTCTCTCCCTCATTCCCCACTCTCTCCCTCATTCCCCACTCTCTCCCCTTCCCCTCTTTCTCCCCTTCCCCTCTTTCTCCCCTTCCCCTCTCTCTCCCCTTCCCACTATCTCCCCTTCCCCTCTCTCTCCCTTCCCCACTCTCTCCCCTTCCCATCCCTCTCCCCTTCCCCACTCTCTCCCGTTCCCCTCTCTCTCCCCTTCCCCTCTCTCTCTGCTTCCCCACTCTCTCCCGTTCCCCTCTCTCTCCCCTTCCCCACTCTCTCCCCTTCCCCTCGCTCACCCCTTCCCCTCTCTTGCTCTCCCTTCCCTCTCTACTTTCATTCGCTCCCCACTCCTTCGCCTCTCTCTCCTTCCTCGTCTATCTTACTTCTCTCACCAACCCCTCTGTCCGCTAACCACTCCTTCCCCCTCTCTCCTTGCCTCTCTCACTCCATCCACTCTCTCCCTCCTTCCACACACTCTCTCCCCTTCCTCCCTCTTTCCTCTCCCCCTCTGTCTCTCCCCTTCCCCTCTCTCTTCCACCCTGTCTCCCCTTCCCCCTCTATCTCACTCCTTCCCCTCTCTCTCCCCTCCCCCTCCCTCTCACTCATTCAACTCTCTCTTTTCCCTTCCTGTCTTTTTCCTGCTACTTCCTCTATCTTTCACAGCGCAGGTAGCTCCATAGCTCAGGGGTTAGAGCACTGGTCTTGTCAACCAGGGTCGTGAAATCAAATCTCCCTGGGGATTTGTCAAAATTAGCTTAGTATTTAAATACACTGTCAATTCGCAAAGGGTTTAATTATGAATATTAAACAGCTCCGAGACCGCATCTTGAACAGAAGATTCTCCTTTCCCCTTCTCCCCTCTCTCCCTGCTTTGCACATTCGGCCTCTTTTTACTCTTTCCCGCTCTCTCGCTTTCCCCGTTTCTCTTTATCACTCATTCCCCTCTCCCTTTCCCCACTCTCTCCCCTTCCCCACACTCTCCCCTTCCCCTCTCTCTCCCCTTCCCCACTCTCGCCCCTTCCCCTCTCTCTCCCCTTCCCCCCTCTCTCCCTCATTCCCCACTCTTCCCCTTCCCCACTCTCTCCCCTTCCCCACTCTCGCCCCTTCCCCTCTCTCTCCCCTTCCCCACTCACGCCCCTTCCCCTCTCTCTCCCCTTCCCCACTCTTTCCCTCATTCCCCACTCTCTCCCTCATTCCCCACTCTCTCCCTCATTCCCCACTCTCTCCCTCATTCCCCACTCTCTCCCCTTCCCCTCTCTCTCCCCTTCCCCTCTCTCTCCCCTTCCCCTCTCTCTCCCCTTCCCCACTCTCTCCCCTTCCCATCTCTCTCCCCTTCCCCACTCTCTCCCGTTCCCCTCTCTCTCCCCTTCCCCTCTCTCTCTGCTTCCCCACTCTCTCCCGGTCCCCTCTCTCTCCCCTTCCCCACTCTCTCCCCTTCCCCTCTCTCTCCCCTTCCCCACTCTTTCCCCTTTCCCACTCTATCTCCTTCCCCACTCTCTCCCATTCCTCACTCTCCCCTTCCCCTCTCTCTCCACTTCCTCACTCTCTCCCCTTCGCCTCTCTCTCTCCCCTTCCCCACTCTCTCCCCTTCCCCACTCTCTCCCCTTCCCTCGCTCACCCTTTCCCCTCTCTTGCTCTCCCCTTCCCTCTCTACTTTCATTCGCTCCCCACTCCTTCGCCTCTCTCTCCTTCCTCGTCTATCCTACTTCTCTCACCAACCCCTCTGTCCGCTAACCACTCCTTCCCCCTCTCTCCTTGCCTCTCTCACTTCATCCACTCTCTCCCTCCCTTCCACACACTCTCTCCTCTTCCTCCCTCTTTCCTCTCCCCCTCTGTCTCTCCCCTTCCCCTCTCTCTTCCCCCCTGTCTCCCCTTCCCCCTCTATCTCACTCCTTCCCCTCTCTTTCCCCTTCCCCCTCCCTCTCACTCATTCAATTCTCTCTTTTCCCTTCCTGTCTTTTTCCTGCTACTTCCTCTATCTTTCACAGCGCAGGTAGCTCCATAGCTCAGGGGTTAGAGCACTGGTCTTGTCAACCAGCGGTCGTGAGATCAAATCTCCCTGGGGCTTTGTCAAAATTAGCTCAGTGTTTAAATACACTGTCAATTAACAATGGGTTTAATTATAAATATTAAACAGCTCCGAGACCGAATCTTGAGCAGAAGATTCTGTCTCTTTTTACTCTTTCCCGCTCTCTCGCTTTCCCATTTCTCTTTATCACTCATTCCCCACTCCCCTTCCCCACTCTCTCCCCTTCCCCTCTCTCTACCCTTATCCCCTCTCTCTACCCTTACACACTCTCGCCCCTTACACACTCTCGCCCCTTACCCACTCTCGCCCCTTCCCCTCTCTCTCCCCTTCCCCACTCTCTCCCTCATTCCCCACTCTCTCCTCTTCCACACTCTCTCCCCTTCCCCACTCTCGCCCCTTCCCCTCTCTCTCCCCTTCCCCACTCTCGCCCCTTCCCCTCTCTCTCCCCTTCCCCACTCTCTCCTCATTCCCACTCTCTCCCCTTCCCCACTCTCTCCCCTTCCCCTCTCTCTCCCCTACCGCTCTCTCTCCCCTACCCCACTCTCTCCCTTCCCCTCTCTCTCCCCTTCCCCTCTCTCTCCCCTTCCCCACTCTCTCCCCTTCCCCTCTCTCTCCCCTTCCCCACTCTCTCCTCCCACTCTCTCCCCTTCTCCACTCTCTCCCATTCCCCACTCTCCCCTTCCCCTCTCTCTCCACTTCCCCACTCTCTCCCCTTCCCCTCTCTCTCTCCCCTTCCGCACTCCTCTCCCCTTCCCCTCTCTCACCCCGTCCCCTCTCTTGCTCTCCCCTTTCCTCTCTAATTTCATTCGGTCCCCAATCCTTCCCCTCTCTCTCCTTCCTCGTCTATGTTACTTCTCTCCCCAACCCCTCAGTCCGCTAACCACTCCTTCCCCCTCTCTCCTTGCCTCTCTCACTCCATCCACTCTCTCCCTCCCTTCCACACACTCTCTCCCCTTCCTCCCTCTTTCCTCTCCCCCTCTATCTCTCCCCTTCCCCTCTCTCTTCCCCCTGTCTCCCCTTCCCTCTCTCTCTCACTCCTTCCCTTCTCTCTCCCCTTCCCCCTCTCTCTCACTCATTCAACTCTCTCTTTTCCCTTCCCGTCTCTTTCCTGCTCCTTCCCCTGTCTTTCCTAGAGCAGGTGGCTCCATAGCCCAGGGTTTAGAGCACTGGTCTCGTTAAACCAGGGATCGTGAGTTGAAGTCTCCCTTGTCAAAATTCGCTCAGTATTTATATACAATATCAATTAACGAGGAGTTTAATTATAAATATTAAACAGCTCCGAGACCAAACCTGCAACAAAAGACTCTTCTGTTCTCCTTTTGCCCCTGACCCTGTCTTTACCCTTCTCTCTCTCTCCCGACCTTCCCCATCACTACACATTCTGCCTCTTTTTACTCTTCCCCTCCCTCTCCCATTCCCCACTTTCTCCCCTTGCCCACTCTCTCCCGTTCCCCTCTCTCTCACTCCTTCCCCACTCTCTCCCCTTCCCCACTCTCTCCCCTTCCCCTCGCTCACCCCTTCCCCTCTCTTGCTCTCCCCTTCCCTCTCTACTTTCATTCGCTCCCCACTCCTTCGCCTCTCTCTCCTTCCTCGTCTATCTTACTTCTCTCACCAACCCCTCTGTCCGCTAACCACTCCTTCCCCTCTCTCCTTGCCTCTCTCACTCCATCCACTCTCTCCTTCCCTTCCACACACTCTCTCCCCTTCCTCCCTCTTTCCTCTCCCCCTCTGTCTCTCCCCTTCCCCTCTCTCTACCCCCCTGTCTCCCCTTCCCCTCTATCTCACTCCTTCCCCTCTCTCTCCCCTTCCCCCTCCCTCTCACTCATGCAACTCTCTCTTTTCTCTTCCTGTCTTTTCCCTGCTACTTCCTCTATCTTTCACCGCACAGGTAGCTCCATAGCTCAGGGGTTAGAGCACTGGTCTTGTCAACCAGGGGTCGTGAGATCAAATCCTCCCTGGGGCTTTGTCAAAATTGGCTCATGTTTAAATGCACTGTCAATTAACAATGGGTTTAATTATAAATATTAAACAGCTCCGAGACCGAATCTTGAACAGAAGATTCTGCCTCTTTTACTCTTTCCCGCTCTCTCGCTTTCCCCATTTCTCTTTATCACTCATTCCCCTCTCCCCTTCCCCACTCTCTCCCCTTCCCCACTCTCTCCCCTTCCCTCTCTTTACCCTTACCCACTCTCGCCCCTTCCCCTCTCTCTCCCCTTCCCCACTCTCTCCCTCATTCCCCACTCTCTCCTCTTCCCCACTCTCTCCCCTTCCCCACTCTCGCCCCTTCCCCTCTCTCTCCCCTTCCCCACTCTCGCCCCTTCCCCTCTCTCTCCCCTTCCCCACTCTCTCCCTCATTCCCCACTCTCTCCCCTTCCCCACTCTCTCCCCTTCCGCTCTCTCTCCCCTTCCCCTCTCTCTCCCCTTCCCCACTCTCTCCCCTTCCCCACTCTCTCCCCTTCCCCTCTCTCTCCGCTTCCCCACTCTCTCCCCTTCCCCTCTCTCTCCCCTTCCCCACTCTCTCCCCTTTCCCACTCTCTCCCCTTCTCCACTCTCTCCCATTCCCCACTCTCCCCTTCCCCTCTCTCTCCACTTCCCCACTCTCTCCCCTTCCCCTCTCTCTCTCCCCTTCCGCACTCTCTCCCCTTCCCCTCTCTCTCCCCTTCCCCACTCTCTCCCCTTCCCCACTCTCTCCCCTTCCCCTCTCTCTCCGCTTCCCCACTCTCTCCCCTTCCCCTCTCTCTCCCCTTCCCCACTCTCTCCCCTTTCCCACTCTCTCCCCTTCTCCACTCTCTCTCATTCCCCACTCTCCCCTTCCCCTCTCTCTCCACTTCCCCACTCTCTCCCCTTCCCCTCTCTCTCTCCCCTTCCGCACTCTCTCCACTTCCCCTCTCTCACCCCTTCCCCTCTCTTGCTCTCCCCTTCCCTCTCTACTTTCATTCGCTCCCCAATCCTTCCCCTCTCTCTCCTTCCTCGTCTATGTTACTTCTCTCCCCAACACCTCAGTCCGCTAACCACTCCTTCCCCCTCTCTCCTTGCCTCTCTCACTCCATCCACTCTCTCCCTCCCTTCCACACACTCGCTCCCCTTCCTCCCTCTTTCCTCTCCCCCTCTGTCTCTCCCCTTCCCCTCTCTCTTCCCCCCTGTCTCCCCTTCCCCCTCTCTCTCACTCCTTCCCTTCTCTCTCCCCTTCCCCCTCTCTCTCACTCATTCAACTCTCTCTTTTCCCTTCCCGTCTCTTTCCTGCTCCTGCCCCTGTCTTTCCTAGAGCAGGTGGCTCCATAGCCCAGGGGTTAAAGCACTGGTCTCGTTAAACCAGGGATCGTGAGTTGAAGTCTCCCTTGTCAAAATTCGCTCAGTATTTATATACAATGTCAATTAACGAGGAGTTTAATTTTAAATATTAAACAGCTCCGAGACCAAACCTGCAACAAAAGACTCTTCTGTTCTCCTTTTGCCCCCTGACCCGTCCTTTACCCTTCTCTCTCTCTCCCGACCTTCCCCATCACTACACATTCTGCCTCTTTTTACTCTTCCCCTCCCTCTCCCATTCCCCACTCTCTCCCCTTGCCCACTCTCTCCCGTTCCCCTCTCTCTCACTCCTTCCCCACTCTCTCCCCTTCCCCACTCTCTCCCGTTCCCCTCTCTCTCCCCTTCCCCACTCTCTCCCGTTCCCCACTCTCTCACTCCTTCCCCTCTCACTCTCCTTCCCCGCTCTCTCCCCTTCCCCACTCTCTCCCGTTTCCCTCTCTCTCCCCTTCACCTCTCTCTCCTGTACCCATTTCCTCCGCTCTCTCTCCCCTTCCCCTCTCAGCCCTCCCTCTCTCTCTCATTCCTTCCCCATCTCTCCCCTTAACTTCTCTTGCCCCTTCCTTCCTCTCTCTCCCCTGCCCCTGCTAGTCTCTTCTTCCCCCTCTCTCTCACTTCTTCCCCACTCTCTCTCTCCCCTTCCCCCTCTCTCTCACTCCTTCCACTCTCTCTTTTCCCTTCCCCTCTCTTTCCTGCTCCTTCCAGTGTCTTGCCCGAAACCGGTGACTCCATAGCTCAGGGATTAGAGCACTAGTCTTGCAAACCAATTGTCGGGAGTTCAGAATTCGCAGGAGTTAAATCAAAATTCACTGTCAATTAGGAAAAGCTTCGATTATAAATATTAACAAGGGTTTTAATTATAAATATTAAACACCTCCAGGACCGACCCTGCAACAACAGGCTTTTGTCTCTCTTACACTTTCTATCCATCCAAATCTCTCTCTGCCTTTTCCCATTTGACATCTTTTTACCCCGCTCTCCCTTAACGCTATCTTGCTCTCCCCGTCTTTCACTCATTCCCCCCTCGCCACACCCTCTCTCCCCTCACTTTCAATCTTTTCCTGTCTCTCTCTCTCTCCCCTTCCCTCTCTCACTCCTTCCCCTCACTCTCTCCATCCCCTCCCCGCCCCTCCCATCCCCTTTCCCCTGTCTATCACTTCTTCCTTAATTCTACCCCACGTAAACTAGAGGTGATCTAAAACACGGCTGCCCCCGTGTCCTAACTCGCACCGAGTCACGCTCACCCATCATCCCCTGTGCTCACTGCCCCGTGTCCTAACTCGCACCCAGTCCCGCTCACCCATCACCCCCTGTGCTCGCCGACCAACATTGGCTCCCGGTTAACCAACGCCTCGATTTCAAAATTCTCATCCTTGTTTACAAATCCCTCCATGGCCCTCGCCCCTCCCTATCTCTATAACTTCCACTAGCCTCTACACCCTCCCTATCTCTGTAACTTTCTCCAGCACTACACCCTCCCTATCTCTGTAACCTCCACCAGCCCCAACACACCTCCCTATCTCTGTAACCTCCTCCAGGCCCTACACTCCTCCCTATCTCTGTAACCTTCTCCAGCCCGACACCCCTCCCTATCTCTGTAACCACATCCAGCCCCTGTACCCCTCCCTATCTCTGTACCCTCCTCCTGCCATTAAACCCCTCCCTATCTCTGTAACCTCCCCCAGCCCCAACACCCCTCCCTATCTTTGTAATCTCCTCCTGCCCCAACACCCCTCCCTATCTCTGTAACCTTCTCCAGCCCCTACACCCCTCCCTATCTCTGTAATCTCCCTTAGCCCCACAACCCCCGAGATGTCTGCGCTCCTCTAATTCAGCCCTCCTGAGCATCCCTGATTATAATCGCTCTACCATCGGTGGCCGTGCCTTCTGTTGCTTGGGCCCCAAGCTCTGGAACTCCCTCCCTAAACCTCTCCGCCTCTCTACCTCTCTTTCCCCTCTCACTCCCCTTCCCCCCTCTCTCTCCCCTTCCCCCACTCTCTCACTCCTTCCACTCTCTCTTTTCCCTTCCCCTCTCTTTCCTACTCCTTCCCCTGTTTTTCCTAGAGCAGGTGGCTCCATAGCTCAGGGGTTCGAGCACTGGTCTTGTCAACCAGCGGTCGTGAGTTTGAATCTCATTGGAGCCAAATCAAAATTAGCTGAGTATTTAAATTCACTGTCAATTAACAAGAGCTTTAATTATAAATATTAAACAGCTCTGAGATTGACCCTGGAATGACAGCTCCCCTCTCCTCTTCTCGTCCTGGTTTACTCTCTCTCCCATATTAAAAATCTCTCTTTCCCTTCCCCATCATGACTCATTCTACATCTTTTCTCACTCATTCTCCTTTCTTATCCTCTCTCCTTCCCGTCTCTCCCTCCTTCCCCTCCCCGTTCTCACCACCCCTCTCTCTCCTTCCCCTCCCTCTCTTTCCCGTTTCCCTCTCTCTCTTTCCCTTTCCTCGCTCTCCCCTTCCCCTTCCTCGCTCTCCTCTTCCCCTCTCACTCTCCCTCTTTCCGCTCTCTCTCCTCTCTCCCCTTCCCTCTCGACTTTTATTCTCTCCCCACTCCTTCCCTCTCTCTCCCCTTCCCTCTCTACTTTCATTCTCTCCCCACTTCTTCCCCTTCTCTCCCCTTCCCCTTTCTCTTCTTCCCCCTCGAGAGACACACAGAGAGAAAGTGAGAGTCTGTGAGAGAGACAGAGAGAGTGAGAAAGTGTTGTTTGTGCAATAACTGAACAGACGGAATACTGTAAACTCCGAACAGGTACAAACCTGGCTCTACTTTATTAGGGCCCAAAGTGATTACATTACAAGATGGCTGGCCTTTTATACCTGGGCCGCACACACGTGTGCACAGCCCAATGACCTCCAACAGTGGCCCCACCTGGTGGCTAGTAACCCCAAGCACACATACATGACAGAAAGAGAGAGACAGGGAGACTGAGAGATTGGGACAGAGTGTGACTGAGTTGCCTTGGGATGTTTTACTACGTGAAAGACCCGATATATCGATGTTGAGAGGCGAATATTGAAGAGACGGGGGCAGGAGTCTGGGGGATGAGACACAATCTGAGCGTTTCACTGACCCCTCCTTATTCTTCAAGCACACATCACTAACTGGGGAATGACCCACAGCCCAGCGCAGGTGGCTCCATAGCTCAGGGGTTGGAGCACTGGTCTAGTAAACCAGGGGTCGTGAGTTCAAATCTCATTGGGGCCTGCTCAAAATTAACTCAGTGTTTAAATTCGCCGTCAATTAACAAGGGCTTTAATTATGAATATTAAACAGCTCAGAGACCGACCCTGAAACAACAGGCTCCCTTCGTACCCTTCCCCCTCTCTTACACTCTCTCCTCCCTTCCCATTGTAACCCATTCAACATCTTTTTCCCAGTCTCTCACTCATTCCCCTCTCTCACCCTCTCCCCTACCCACTCTCTGTGTCTCTTCTCCCTTTCTTTTCAGATTCTCCGATAAAAATATACGAACATAAGAAATAGGAGCAGGAGTAGGCCATATGGCCCCTCGAGCCTGCTCCGCCATTTAATACGATCATGGCTGATCCGATCATGGACTCAGGTCCACTTCCCCGCCCGCTCTCTTATCCCCTTATCGTTTAAGAAACTGTCTATTTCTGTCTGAAATTTATTGAATGTCCCAGCTTCCACAGCTCTCTGAGGCAGTGAATTCCACAGATTTACAACCCTCTGAGAGAAGAAATTTCTTCTCATCTCAGTTTTGAATGGGCGGCCCCTTATTCTAAGACCATGCTCCCTAGTTCTATTCTCCCCCATCAGTGGAAACATCCTCTCTGCATCCACCTTGTCAAGCCCCCTCATAATCCTATACATTTCGATAAGATCACCTCTCATTCTTCTGAATTCCAATGAGTAGAGGCCCAACCTACTCAAACTTTCCTCAAAGTCAACCCCCTCATCCCCGGAATCAACCGAGTGAACCTTCTCTGAACTGCCTCCAAAGCAAGTATATCCTTTCGTAAATACGGAGACCAAAACTGCACGCAGTATTCCAGGTGTGACCTCACCAATATCCTGTATAACTGAAGCAAGACTTCCCTGCTTTTATACTCCATCCCCTTTGCAATAAAGGCCAAGATTCCATTGGCCTTCCTGATCACTTGCTGTACCTGCGTACTATCCTTTTGCATTTCATGCACAATACCCCAAGGTCCCGCTGTACTGCAGCACTTTGCAATCGTTCTCCATTTAAATAAAAACTTGCTCTTTGATTTTTTTGCTGCCAAAGTGCATGACCTCACACTTTCCAACATTATACTCCATCTGCCAAATTTTTGCCCACTCACCTAGCCTGTCTATGTCTTTTTGCAGATTTTTTGTGTCCCCCTCACACACTGGTTTTCCTCCCATCTTTGTATCGTCAGCAAACTTGGCTACGTTACACTCAGTCCCTTCTTCCAAGTCGTTAACCTCGATTGTAAATAGTTGGTGTCCCAGCACTGATCCCTGCGGCACCCCACTAGTTACTGGTTGCTAACCAGAGAATGAACCACTTGTGTTCCTAACACAGATGAGACTGCACACAGGGAGGTTAAAGTAACAGTGGCCTCAGTCTTTATTAAGACACTCCAGAGTGAAGAACAGGCCTTAGGGGCCGGCTTATATCCAGTGCTCCCAAGGGATGCTGGGATCCATTGGGACTTCAGGGGATGCACTCCCTGGTGGTGGATGATGGGAGTGCATGCTTTACAGATACACAACAGAACCATCTATTCTTCTCTCTCCCCTTCCCTCTCTCAGTCCTTCCCCTCTCTCTCCCATCCCCCTTAACTCTCTCTTCGTCCCTGCTCTTTCCCCCTCCCCCTCTCTCTCTCCCCTTCCCCTCCCACATTACCATTCCCCTCGCTCACTCCCCTTCCCCTCTCGCTCTCTCTCTCCCCTTTCCTCTCGACTGTCATTCTCCCCCCACTCCTTCCCCTCTCTCTCCTTCCTCCTCTAGCTTGCCTCTCTCTCCCCTCTCCCTCTCTCCCCCCTATCTCCCCTTCCCCCTCTGCTTTTTCACTCTCCCCATCACTCTCCCTCTCCCCTTCCACTCTCTTCCCTCCCCTCCCTCCACTCTCTCTCTTTACCCTTTCTTTTCAGATTCTCCCCTTCTCCCTCTCTCTCCCCTTCCTTTCTCTCTCCCCTGCCTCCTCCCTCTCTCGTCTTCCCATCTCTCTCCTCTTCCCGTCTATCCACTCCCTCTCTCCTTCTCTGACACTCCCCTCTCTCTCACTATGTCTCCCTCTCTCTCCCATCCCTCTCTTTCCCCTTCCCCCTCTCTCTCACTCCTTCCACTCTCGCTTTTCCCTTCCCGTCTCATTCCTGTTCCTTCCCCTGTAACTGCAAAAGCAGGTGGCTCCATAGCTCAGGGGTTAGAGCACTGGTCTTGTAAACCAGCGGTCATGTGTTCAAATCTCACTGGGGCCTACTCAAAGTTAAATCAATATTTAAATTCGCCCTCAATTAACAACGGTATTGAACAGCTTTGAGACTGACCCTGGAGCAACAATCTCCTTCTGTCTCCAGTAATATCACTCTCCCTTCCCATTCTGCATCTTTTTCCCGCTATCGAGCTTTCCCCATCCCTCACAGGCTCCCCTCTCCCCCTCTCCCCCACCCTTTCACCATCTCTCTCTCTTTACCCACTCCCCTTCCCCGCTCTCTTTCCCCTTCACGTCTCTTTCCACTCCTCCACTCTCGCATTCCCCTTCCCACCTCCCTCTAACCCTTCCCTTTTCTCGCTCTCCACTTCCCCTCTCTCCCCTTCTCTCTCACTTTCATTCACCGTGCACTCCTTCCCTCTCTCTCCTTCCTCCGCTATCTTCCCTCTCCCTCCCCTCCCCCTCATTCCCCTTCCCCCTCTGCCTTTTCACTCTCCCTTTCCCTCTCCCCTCCCCTCTCTCTCCTCCCCTGCCTCCTCTGTCTCTCCCTTTTCCCTTTCTTTTCAGATTCTCCCCTTCTCCCTCTCTTTCCTGTTCCGATCTCTCCTCTCCCCCTCTCTCTCCTCTGCCCCTCACTCTCTCTCCCCTTCCCTTCTCTCTCTTCCTCCATTTTTCCCCTTCCTCCTCGCTCTCAGTCCTTCCCCTCTCTCTCACTCCTTCCACTCTCTCTCCGCTTCCCCTCTCTTTCTGACTCCTTCCCCCTCTCTCTCCCTTCCCCCTCCCACTCATTCCTTCCCCTCTCTCTCTGACTCCTTCCCCCTCTCTCTCCCTTCCCCCACCCTCTCATTCCTTCCACTCTCTCTCTCACTCCTTCCCCCTCTTTTTCCCTTTTCTTCCTCTTTCCCCTGCCACAGCCCTCCCTTCCCCCCTCTCTCCCCTTCCCGCTCTCTACCTCCCTGTCTCCCTTCCCTCTCTGTCACCTTCCCTCTCTCACTCCTCCCCTCTCTTCCCCTCCCCCTCTCACTCCTTCCACTCTCTCCCTCCCTTCCACACTCTCTCTCCCCTTTCCCCCCTTTCTCCTCTCGCCTCTCTCCCTCCCTTCCACACACTCTCTCTCTCTCTCTCCCCTTCCCCTCTCTCTCTCCTTCTGCTCCCTCTCTTTCCCCTTCCCTTCCTCTCTCACTCCTTTCACACTCTCTTTCCCCTTTCCCCCTCTCACTCCTTTCCCTCCCTCTCTTTCCCCTTCCCCCTCTCTCTCACTCCTTCCCCTCTCTGTCTCCTCTTCCCCCTCTCTCTCACTCCATCCCCCTCTCTCTCACTTCTTCCCTCTCTGTCTCCCCTTCACCCTCTCTCTCACTCCTTCCCCTCTCTGTCTCCTCTTCCCCCTCTCTCTCACTCCTTCCTGCTCTCTCTCACTCCTTCTCTCGCTGTCTCCCCTTCCCCCCTCTCTCTTTCCTTCCACGCTCTCTTTTCCCTTCCCCTCTCTTTCCTGCTCCTTCCCCTGTCTTTCCCAGAGCAGGTCTCATGAGTTAGAGCAATGGTCTAGTAAACCAGCGGTCGTGAGTCCAAATCTCACTGGGCCTACTCAACATCAGCTAATTTATTAAATTCACCGTCTATTAACAAGGGCTTTAATTATAAATATTAACCAGCTCTGAGACCGACCCTGGATCAACAGGCTTCCCCTGTCTCTCTTACACTCTCTCTCCCCTTCCAAATCTTTCTCTGCCCTCCCCATCACTGTTATGTTCAGAATAAATCCACAGGACTGTATCGTAAGCTAAAACTATTGTGACCTTGGTCTTTTTATTGAGACCCCAGAGTGGGAAAGCAGCATGGTAGATCACCTTATGTACCTGCTTGCCCCAGGGTGCACAAGTGACCCTTAGGCCTCCCACAGGTGTGCCCCCTAGTGGCAAGTCTTACATATTGGTGAGGTTTACGTGCATATATAACATCACTCCGCCCCCCAGCCCCATCCAAAGGCTTATGTACAAGTTATTTGCAAGTTGAGGTGATATGACGCCCTGTGTCCCCGGGTCGATCACCTGATTTGAATTCTTGGCATGGGTGAGTTGGTCGGAACGTTGCTGCCTGGCCGAGTGGCTGGTGTGATGGGACTGACGTGGCCAGTTCTTTTCACAATGGTGGCCTGTTTATCGATAGTTTTCAGTCTGGTCTGGTCCAAACGCTTTCTGCGTTTGCCCAGTATATGGTTTCACAACCAAACACTCCATTTTCATCACACACACACACACTCCATTCCCCTCTTTGGCTAACACAGTGCTCTCGGCCCATCTGGGGTCCCTGAATATTGTCGACGTCACTTACTCTGATGTGGCGTGGAGGGGGGCGTACGATCGTGGTGCATTCTCTGCTGAAAGCATACAGAAGGCTCGGTCCTGAGCGATTCTGCCTGGTGACTGCGTAGCAACCCGGGACAGCCAGGGTCTGCAGGGAGTCTACCGTGACATGTGTGGTGCTCGGCTTTGTGGTTTGGGCTGCCCGCTGCGGACTATTGTCGCTGACCCTCAGGTCTGGCGAGCCCAGGATGGCCGACACGGCCCTGAGACTTTCAGTGGTAGCGGGAGGCCGTTTGGTCCCCGTGGATCCTGGGCCATAGTACAGAGGTTCCCGCACCACCGACTGTGTGTAGCCTCCCTGCCTTTCTTTGCAACGTTGCAGGGTTTGCCCCACAGGGGGGGGCAATCTGATGGGATGAGCATTACGTCTTTGCGATGGATAAGCTGCATCACCCCCATCTGGCGGTTCGCCGTGAGCAGGCGGTAATGTGGGACCCTGGTTGCTCCAGGTCCTAAACTGAGGGGGCCGTTATGGTTGACTCATCGCTTTCTCGCACTTCCGTAACAACGAGCAGGTCTGTGGGCTGCGCCATTTACACCCCGGTTGGTGGGCAAGGTTGGCCAACTGAGGGCATCAGCGCCGTTCTCAGTGCGTGGCCCGTGGCGGATCATGTTACAGAGCACAGACAGTGTAAGACATATTCGAAACAAAGCCTTGATAATGGTGCCTCTGCTCTCCCAAAACTGTGGGATGGGCAGCTTGTCTGACTCGGGCACATATTGGGATCCACGTTGGTGCGTCTCTTTTGCCCTGTGAACGCAGGCTACTGCCTTGGGTAACTTATAGGATACATGTACAACCGGTTGGGGCTTGCCCGCTATTTTGGCTTGGTGTACAACACTCCGGAACTTGTGTGGTAACACATCACTTGCTACGAACACTTTGTTAGAGACATATACAACTGGTTGGGATTTGCCCGCTACTTTGGCTTGCTGTACAACACTCCCGACCTCGTGTGGTAACACATCACTTGCTACAAGCACTTTGTCAGATACATATACAACTGGTTGGGGCTCACCCGCTACTTTGGCTTGCTGTACAACACTCCCGACCTCGTGTGATAACACATCACTTGCTACAAACACTTTGTCAGATACATATACAACTGGTTGGTGTTTGCCCTCTACTTTGGCTTGTTTTAACGTACCCCCGACCCCATATGATAGTACATCATTGGCCGCGAAAGAATGCTCACATGGGTTCCACAGTGCAAACAACTTATTGGAACGTAGTGGGTACCTGGCCTTCTCAGCGGCCCTCCACTTTACCTTTGCCCCAAACCCAGTCGCCTTCCTTGCTGGGCAACACATGCCTCTGTTCCGTTGCGGCCACATCCCGTCGTCTGGACGCTCTCTCGACCCGTGGTCTGGACGCTTCTCTCGACTGCCACCATCTTCCTCCCCAGGGATTTCACATCTGGCGTCGGGAAGACACATTCGGTTTCGGCCGGTGCCCCGCTCCGCTTGGTTGACCTGGAGCCTCTTCCGTCGCCGCGAAGAGGTCATCGGCTTCGGGTGGTGGGTACCCCCGTCTGTAACCGCTGCTCGGTTGATCTTCGCCTCCTCGTGGTCACGACGAGCGGCCTGTGCCTCGGGGTTCTGCAAATGGATCTGCACTTCGACGCCTGGTTCAGCTGAAGGTGGGGGCTTGCTCAGCCTTTGAGCAAGGGGAGAGGTTGTTCGCCAGAGAAGGTACACGGAGGTCTTCCCAGTTCCATCGAATCTTCCCCATCCACCTTCTACCAAGCAGCATTGGCCCATCACCTGAAACAATCCACAGTGGTAAATCGTGCACTGCTCCCTCATGGGATACCCTTATGCCCGCACTACCAATAACTGTTATCAGTTCCTTGGTGTAGGTGCGCAGTTTTGCCTGAATCGGCATCAGCTTGGGTCGTTGTGCTCTGTCGCCCCCCACAGCCTCTCGAATGCCTTCTGGCTCATTATTGATTGAATCGCCCCCGTGTCTAGTTCCATGGAGACTGGAGTGCCGTTAAGTTCAACTTTTAACATTATCGGAGGGCTTTTGGTGGTGAAGGTGTGTATCCCATCTACTTCCCCTTCAGCCTCAGGTTGAGTTGCCTCTCCTGCTCGTTCAGCGTGACCCTCTGCCACGTGGTGAGTCACAGATCGTTTGCACATTCGCTGGAGGTGCCCCATTGTTCCACAGCCCTTACACACAGGGCTTGAATCGACATTGATGAGCTCGATGGCTGCCCCAGCAGCGCCAACATGGTGCTAATGGATACGCATTCATGCCCCACGGCGGACTCTGAGTCACTCTAGGCCTAGGTCTGGCCTTTGCGGTCATGTGGGCCCTGTCCTGTGCCGTTCTGCCTGCTGAATACATTATTTTATGCACAGTACTTGCCGGTGAGCTTCGATTCTGTGAGGGTATCTGTTTCGTGTTATCACTCGTGGATATGAAGGCTTGGGCTATCGCGATGGCATTGCTCAGATAGAAACATAGAAACATAGAAAATAGGTGCAGGAGTAGGCCATTCGGCTCTTCGAACCTGCACCACCATTCAATAAGATCATGGCTGATCATTCACCTCAGTACCCCTTTCCTGCTTTCTCTCCATACCCCTTGATCCCTTTAGCCGTAAGGGCCGTAGCTAACTCCCTCTTGAATATATCCAAGGAATTGGCCTCAACAACTCTCTGTGGTAGAGAATTCCACAGGTTAACAACTCTCTGAGTGAAGAAGTTTCTCCTCATCTCAGTCCTAAATGGCCGACCCCTTATCCTTAGACTGTGACCCCTGGTTCTGGACTTCCCCAACATCGGGAACATTCTTCCTGCATCTAACCTGTCCCATCCCGTCAGAATCTTATACGTTTCTATGAGATCCCCTCTCATCCTTCTAAACTCCAGTGTATAATTGTCCAGTTTATCCAGTCTCTCCTCATATATCATTCCAGCCATCCAGGGAATCAGTCTGGTGAACCTTCGCTGCATTCCCTCAATAGCAAGAACGTCCTTCCTCAGATTAGGAGATCAAAACTGAACACAATATTCCAGATGAGGCCTCACCAAGGCCCTGTACAATTGCAGTAAGACCTCCCTGCTCCTATACTCAAATCCCCTCGCTATGAAGGCCAACATGCTATTTGCCTTCTTCACCGCCCGCTGTACCTGCATGCCAACTTTCAATGACTGATGTACCATGACACCCAGGTCTCATTACACCTCCCCTATTCCTAATCTGTCACCATTCAGATAATGTTCTGTCTTCGTGTTTTTGCCCCCAAAGTGGATAACCTCACATTTATCCACAATATACTGCATCTGCCATGCATTTGCCCACTCACCTAACCTGTCCAAGTCACCCTGCAGCCTTTTAGCGTCCTCCTCACAGCTCACACTGCCACCCAGTTTAGTGTCATCTGCAAACTTGGAGATATTACACTCACTTCCTGCATCCAAATCATTGATGTATATTGTAAATAGCTGGGGTCCCAGCACTGAGCCCTGCGGCACTCCACTAGTTATTGCCTCCCATTCTGAAAAGGACCCGTTTTTCCCGGGATTCGGCAGACAGCAGCTTGCGAAGGATGACCTCGTGGCCGATTCCAAGCACGAAACCGTTCGTCAACATTTGCCGCAAAGATCCATCAAAAATCGTACTGCCTCGCAAGGAATCTTCTGGCCCTGGGAGCGACGGTGCTTGTAAAAGTGATACCTGGCTTTTAAGATGCTCTCCTTCGGCTTTAGGCGTTCCCACACCAGCGCACACAGCTCTGTGTAAGTCTTCTCCTCTGGTTTGACCAGTGCCAGCAGATTTTTGAGCAGGCCGTATATCGGAGACCCACATACGGTGAGGAGAATCGCCCTGGGCTTGATCGCTCTCTCTTAGCCTCGTCCTGTTCGTTGGCGACGAAGTACCGGTCGAGACGCTCAACGAAGGCTTCCCAAATCATCACCCTCAACAAATCCCTCAACAATACCAACGGCAGCCATTACTGCATAAAGTTTCGTGATCCGTTACTCGTCGCCAGTATGTGATGTTCAGAATAAATCCACAGGACTGTATTGAAAGCTCAAACTGTTGTGACCTTGTGCTCTTTATTCAGACTCCAGAGTGGGGAAGTAGCATGGTGAGTCACCTTATATACCTGCTTGTCCCAGGGTGCACAGGTGACCATTGGGTCTCCCACAGGTGTGCCCCCTAGTGGCAAGTCTTACATATTGGTGACGTTTACATGCATACACAACAATCATGACCCGTTCCACATCTTTTTATTCCTCACTCACTTTCCCGCTATTTCGCTTTCTCCGTCTCTCACTCATTCCCCTCTCCCCCTTTCCCCTCTCTCGCCTCACCCTCTTCCCGTCCCACTCTCTCCCCTTCCGACTCTGCCTTTCCACTCTCCCTCTCCCTCCTCCTTCTCCGCTCCCTTTCTTCCCCTCCCTCCTCTCTCTATCTCTTTTCCCTTTCCTTTCAGATTCTCCCCTTCTCCCTCTCTCCCCGTCCCCTTTCTCTCTCCCCTGCCTCCTCCCTCTTTCGACTTCCCATCTCTCTCCCCTCCCCCTCTCGCTCTGGGGAATGACGCACAGCCCGGGGCAGGTGGCTCCATAGCTCAGGGGTTAGAGCACTGGTCTGGTAAAACAGGGGTCATGGGTTCAAATCTTAGTGGGGCCTACTCAAAATTAGCTCAGTACTTAAATTCACTGTCAATTAACAAGGGCTTTAATTATAAAGATTAAACAGCTCTGAGATTGACCCTGAAACAACAAGTTCCCCTCACGCCTTTCCCTGTCTCTCTGCTTTCCAGATCACGACTCGTTCTACATTTTTTTTTAACTCCTCTCTCACTTTCCCGCGATCTCACTTTCTCCATCTATCTCTCCCCTTCCCCTCTCTCTCCTTCCGCTCCCTCCCCTCACTCCTCTCTCTCCCTCTTTTGCCTTTCTTTTCAGATTCTCCCCTGCTCCCTCTCTCCCCTTCCTTTCTCTCTCCCCTGCCTCCTCCCTCTCTCGACTTCCCATCTCTCTCCCCTTTCCCTCTCTCTCCCCTTCCCCTCTCCTCCCTCCTCTCTCTCACTCTTTTGCCTTTCTTTTCAGATTCTCCCCTGCTCCCTCCCTCTCCCCTTCCTTTCTCTCTCCCCTGCCTCCTCCCTCTCTCGACTTCCCATCTCTCTCCCCTTTTCCTCTCTCTCCCCTTCCCCTCTCCTCCCTCCTCTCTCTCACTCTTTTGCCTTTCTTTTCAGATTCTCCCCTGCTCCCTCCCTCTCCCCTTCCTTTCTCTCTCCCCTGCCTCCTCCCTCTCTCGACTTCCCATCTCTCTCCCCTTTCACTCTCGCTCTCTCCCATTCTGCTCTCTCCCATTCCCCTCTGGCTGACTCCTTCCCCCTTTCTCTCCCATTCCCTCTCCCACTCATTCCCCTCTCTCCCTCCTTTTACAACTTCCAAGCACTAATCTCTCTCACAGTGCCGGCACAGACACGATTGGCTGAATGGCCCTCCTTGTGTGCTGTAAGATTCTGTCAATGTTCAGAGATGAATCACCAACAATGATTATTCGGGCCCCACCTCCATGTTAACAATAGTAAGATGCAAAAAGGAGCAAGTGTCACAAGTGGCTCCATACCTCAGGGGTTAGAGCACTGGTCTTGTAAACCAGGGGTTGTGGGTTCAAATCTCATTGGGGTCAACTCAATCTTGGCTTCTGTTAATGAATTGACCGTCAATCGGCGACAGGCCGACACATCAACAGGAACCGCTCACTCTGCACTTTACAATCTGCCCACATCACTTTCACTTCCCACCCCCAGTCTGTATCCCACCTTTTCCACATCCAGTCTCAGAGACACAAATATATCATCGACTCATAGAAACTTACAGATGGGAAGGAAACCATTTCGGCCCATCGTGTCTGTGCCGGCCGACCAAGACCTATCTGCTGGGCAGGCCACATAGTCCGCATGCACCAGACACGAGACTCCCAAAGCAAGCGCTCTACTCGGAACTCCTTCACGGCAAGCAAGCCAAAGGTGGGCAGAGGGAATGTTACAGGAACACCCTCAAAGCCTCCCTGATAAAGTACAACATCCCCAACGACACCTGGGAGTCCCTGGCCAAAGACCAGTCTGCCCTAAGTGGAGGAGGAAGTGCATCTGAGAGGGCGCTGAGCACCTCGAGTCTCGTCGCCAAGCGCAGGCAGTGGAAGGATCGTGTGGCAAACCAGCCCCACCCTCCCCTTCTCTCAACGACTATCTGTCCCACCTGTGACAGGGACTGTGGTTCCTGTATTGGACTGTTCAGTCACCTCAGGACTCATGTTGAGAGTGGAAGCAAGTCTTCCTCGATTCCGAGGGACTGCCTATGATGGTGATCTAATCCCACTTTCCAGCTCTCGGTGCGTAGCCCTGTAGCTTACGGCACTTCAAGTGCACATCCAAGTACCTTTTAAACGTGGTGAGGGTTGCTGCCTCTACCACCCGTTCAGGCAGTGAGTTCCAGACCCCCACCATCCTCTGGGTGAAGGAATGGAGGTCTCCCCTCAGCCTCCTCTGTTCCAAAGAAAACAACCCCAGCCCATCCAATCTTTCCTCGTCACTAAAATTCTCCAGTCCCGCCAACATCCTGGTAAATCTCTGCACCCTCTCCAGTGCAATCACATCCTTCCTGTGATATCCTGACATTTCCCAGTTCCTGCCTTCGCTGGTTTTAGTCTCAAGATGCGGCAATGGACACAAGATGATCCAGTTGAGATTTTCCACAAATAATGAATCCCACGGCCACATCTGTTTGACCCTCGGAGGGCATTCTGTAAATTCACCAAATGTATTAAATGCATACCTTACCCCCGCCCTGTGGTTACGCTCGAACTGTATACAACACTGGTTAGGCCACAGCTGGAGTACTGCGTGCAGTTCTGGTCACCACATTACAGGAAGGATGTGATTGCACTGGAGAGGATGCAGAGGAGATTTACCAGGATGTTGCCAGGACTGGAAAATTTTAGCTATGAGGAAAGATTGGATAGGCTGGGGTTGTTTTCCTGGGAACAGAGGAGGCTGAGGGGAGATTTAATTGAGGTGTATAAAATTATGAGAGGCCTGGATACAGTGGATAGGAAGGACCTATTTCCCCTTAGCAGAGGGGTCAACAACCGGTGGGCATAGATTTAAAGTAATTGGGGGGAGGTTTAGAGGGGATTTGAGGGGAAATGTCTTCACCCAGAAGGTGGGGGGGGGGGGGTCTGGAACTCACTGCCTGAAAGGGTGGTAGAGGCAGAAACCCTCACCACATTTAAAAACTACTTGGATGTGCACTTGAAGTTCCGTAACCTACAGGGCTACGGACTGAGAGCTGGAAAGTGGGATTAGGCTGGGTAACTCTTGGTCGGCCGGCGCGGACACGATGGGCCGAAATGGCCTCCTTCCGTGCTGTAAATCTTTATGATTCTCTGATTCTCTCTCTCACTCCTTCCCACATTCTACCCGACATAAACTAGAGGTGATCCAAAACTCGGCTGCCCCATGTCCTAACTCGCACCGAGTCCCACTCACCTATCACCCACTGAGCTCGCTGTCCCATGTCCTAACTCGCACCGAGTCCCGCTCACCCATCACCCCCTGTGCTCACTGCCCCGTGTCCGAACTCGCACCAAGTCCTGCTCACCCATCACCCTCTGTGCTCACTGCCCCGTGTCCTAACTCGCACCGAGTCCCGCTCACCTATCACCCACTGTGCTTGCTGTCCCGTGTCCTAACTCACAACGAGTCCCGCTCACCCATCACCCCCTGTGCTCGCTGACCCGTGTCCTAACTCGCACCGAGTCCTGCTCACCCCTCACCCCCTGTGCTCGCCGACCGACATTGAATCCTGGTTAAGCAACGACTCGATTTCAAAATTCTCATCCTTGTTTTCAAATCCCTCCATGGCCCCTCGCCCCTCCCCATCTCCGTAACCTCTTCCAGCCCCTACACCCCTCCCTATCTCTGTAATCTTCTCCAGCCTCTACACCCCCTCCCTATCTCCGTAACCTACTCCAGCCCCTACACCCCTCCCTATCTCTGTAACCTCTTCCAGCCACGACACCCCACCCTATCTCTGTAACCTCCTCCAGCCCTTACACCCCTCACTATCTCTGTAACCTCTTCCAGCCACTACAACCCTCCCTATCTCTGTAACCCCCTCCAGCCCCTACACTGCTCACTATCTCTGTAATCTCATCCAGCCCCTACACCCCTCCCTATCTTTGTAACCTCTTCCTGCACCTATAGCCCTCCCTATCTCTGTAACCTTCTCCAGCCCTACACCCCTCCCTATCTCTGTAACCTCCCCAAGCCACTACATCCCTCCCTATC
Source organism: Pristiophorus japonicus (assembly GCF_044704955.1). Taxonomy (NCBI): domain Eukaryota; kingdom Metazoa; phylum Chordata; class Chondrichthyes; family Pristiophoridae; genus Pristiophorus; species Pristiophorus japonicus. The sequence goes on from NW_027254047.1 coordinate 534,963, forward strand.
TCTGTAACCTCCCCAAGCCCCTACACCCCTCCCTATCTCTGTAACCTCCTCCAGCCGCTACACCCCCCCTATCTCTGTAATCTCTTCCAGCCCCACAACCCCCTGAGATGTCTGCACTCCTCTAATTCTGCCCTCTGACCATCCCTGATTATAATCGCTCCACCATCGCTGGCCGGGCCTTCTGTTGCCTGGGCCCCAAGCTCTGGAACTCCCTCCCTAAACCTCTACGCCTCTCTACCTCTCTTTCCTCCTTCAAGACACTCCTTAAAACCGCCCCCCCACCTGCACTAATTTTTATCGCATAATCCTCCTGTGGAGCACCTTGGGACGTTTCACTACGTTAAAGGCGCTGTATAGATATACATTATTGTTGTTGTTCCCTCTGTCTCTCCTCTTCCCCGTCTCTCTCTCACTCCTTCCCCTCACTCTCCCCTTCCCTCTCTCTCACTCATTCGCCTCACTCTCCCCTTCCATCTCTCTCTCACTCCTTCCCGTCACTCTCCCCTTCCCTCTCTCTCACTCCTTCCCCTCACTCTCCCCTTCCCTCTCTCTCACTCCTTCCCCTCACTCTCCCCTTCCCTCTCTCGTCCTCTAATAGAGCCCCACCTAGTGGACTATCGATGTAATAACAACTACTGATACGCTCCTCTCTCTCTCCTTCTCTCTCTCTCTCTCTCTCTCCCCTTCCCCCTCTCACTCACTCCTTCCCTCTCCCTGTCCCTTTCCCCCGCTTTCTCCCCTCCCCATTCTCCGCTCCTCTCTCTCCACTCACTCCTCAATCTCTCTCCTCCCTCTCTCTCTCTCTCCTTTCCCTTCTGACTTTCTCCTTGTCCCTCTCTAACTCCTTCCGGCTCGAGAGACAGTGAGCGACAGAGAGAAAGTGATAGAGAGACAGAGGGAGTGAGACAGAGAGACAGAGAGACAGAGAGATTGGGCCAGAGTGTGACTGAGTTGCCTTGGGATGTTTTATCACGTGAAAGACACGATATATCGATGTTGAGAGGCGAATATTGAAGAGGTGGAGGCAGGAGTCTGGGGGATGAGACACAATCTGAGCGTTTCACTGACCCCTCCGCATTCTTCAAACACACAGCACTAACTGGGGAATGACCCACAGCCTCGGGCAGGTGGCTCCATAGCTCAGGGGTTAGAGCACTGGTCTAGTAAACCAAGATCGTGGGTTCAAATCTCACTGGGGTCCATTCTAAATTAGCTCAGTATTTAAAGTCACTGTCAATTAACAAAGGCTTTAATAATAAATATTAAACTGCACTGAGACCAACCCTGAAACAACAAGTTCTTTTCTCGTCTCAGTTGCACCATCTCTCCATCTGCCTTTGTCTTTTTACCCCTCTCTCCCTTTTCCGCTATCTCACTGTGATATATTTACAGAGCACAAGCACACACAGCTTCCAACATGGCAGGCAGCACGCTCGGAAGCCTCCGGAAATCTGCCTGGTTCTGTTTATTAGTAACTATGCAGTTGCAGTACGCAATACGTCCACATCCACAGTGTGGCGCTACAAACATTACAAGCTTACAGACATTACACTTCTCCCTCCTTAATGAAGAAGTAATTATAACAAACATCATACATAACTTTCATGTTTATACATAACACAGGATATAAACTTATTATTTTTCCCATATTTACAAATTTAACTTTACCACTTGTTTTCCATTTCGAAGAGGATCCCTTCGCTCTCGAACAGGACCTTCCAAACATGGTGTCGATTTCACACTCATTCGAGGCTCATCCTGAGGAACGTTTTCCTCCACGGAATTTCCTTGATTTTCATTTGAACTCACTCTAACGTCAGGCTCTTTGTTTTCCTGACTCGGACTCAGACTTTCATTCTGATTCTCTCCTGGATTTGTTTCCAGTCCATTGGATTTAGGATTTGCTACTGGTGTATCAAAACTATCTGATGAGTCAGAAATAATTGAATCATTCCCACCTTCAACTCCTTCAATGTCTGTAGGTAAAATATGATCAATATGGACAAACCTAACCTGTCCATTATCAAATATCTTTACCAAATATGTGCGAGGACCACATATCTTCACCACTCTTCCTGGTAATCACTTTAAGCATTTATGGTGATGGTTCTTCACTCTCACCTTCTGGTTTAATTTCACACTTCTCTCTTTTACTCTACCTCTATCATGATTCTCTTTCTGTTTTAATTGTGTCTCTTCGACGGACTGTGCCAAATTTGGCTTTAACAACGAGAATCTGGTTCATGGCTGTCATTGGAGAAACAACTCTGCTGGTGTTCTACCAGTAGTTGTGTGAGGAGTATTTCGATATGTAATCAAAAAATTTGCCAATTTGTGATCCAATGACAACTGTCGTTTCCTTGGATTTGGATCTAACATTTGTTTTATGAAGGCACGTTTTACAATTTTTACAGTGCGCTCTGCTGCACCATTCGAAGCAGGGTGGTGTGGTGGAACCTTGGTATTTTTTACACCATTTTTGCTCGTGAATTGTGCAAATTCTTCTGAACGAAATTGTGGTCCATTATCTGAAACAATTTCTTCAGCGAAGCCAAATGAAGAAAATAATTTTCGTAAAATGTCCACTGTTTTACTTGTTGTTATTTTCCACATTGGAAACACCTCAGCCCACTTCGAATGGCTATCAATCACAATGAACAATTGTTGTCCTTCTAACTCAGCAAAATCAATATGTAGCCTTTGCCACACCTTGGGAGTGGGTGCATTTCAAATTGCATCCAATTTTTCAATGGTTGGATGTAAGCCATCTTTGTCTACTCTGTACCCTAAGTACTCAACTGAGTTTTTAAATAACTCACACTTACGAGCAGACACTCGCACTCTGTGCTTCTCTAGCTGTTTGAGGACTTCATTCAATGTTTTAGTAATGAGTCTAGTAAGAAGGAGGAACTGAGGGAAATCCTTATTAGTCGGGAAATTGTGTTGGGGAAATTTATGGGATTGAAGGCCGATAAATCCGCAGGGCCTGATGGAGTGCATCCCAGAGTACTTAAGGAGGTGGCCTTGGAAATAGCGAATGCATTGACAGTCATTTTCCAACATTCCATAGACTCTGGATCAGTTCCTATGGACTGGAGTGTAGCCAATGTAACCCCACTTTTTAAAAAAGGAGGGAGAGAGAAAACAGGGAATTATAGACCGGTCAGCCTGACATCGGTAGTGGGTAAAATGATGGAATCAATTATTAAGGATGTCATAGCAGCGCATTTGGAAAGAGGTGACATGATAGGTCCAAGTCAGCATGGATTTGTGAAATGGAAAGCATGCTTGACAAATCTTCTGGAATTTTTTGAGGATGTTTCCAGTAGAGTGGACAAGGGAGAACCAGTTGATGTGGTGTATTTGGACTTTCAGAAGGCTTTCGACAAGGTCCCACACAAGAGATTAATGTGCAATGTTAAAGCACATGGGATTGGGGTAGTGTGCTGACGTGGATTGAGAACTGGTTGGCAGACAGGAAGCAAAGAGTAGGAGTAAATGGGTACTTTTCAGAATGGCAGGCAGTGACTAGTGGGGTACCGCAAGGTTCTGTGCTGGGGCCCCAGCTGTTTACATTGTACATTAATGATTTAGACGAGAGAATTAAATGTAGTATCTCCAAATTTGCGGATGACACTAAGTTGGGTGGCAGTATGACCTGCGAGGAGGATGCTATGAGGCTGCAGAGTGACTTGGATAGGTTAGGTGAGTGGGCAAATGCATGGCAGATGAAGAATAATGTGGAGAAATGTGAGGTTATTGAGGCCAATTCACTAAATATATTCAAAAAGGAGTTAGATGTAGTCCTTACTACTAGGGGGAATCAAGGGGTACGGCGAGAAAGCAGGAATGGGGTACTGAAGTTGCATGTTCAGTCATGAACTCATTGAATGGCGGTGCAGGCTCGAAGGGCCGAATGGCCGGCTCCTGCATCTATTTTCTATGTTTCTATGTTTCTGTATTATTATGAATTTGCCTATTTGATGCTGAAATTAGTATGTCATCCAAATAACATACTGCCCCTTCAATACCTTGCAAAACCTGGTTCATTACCCCTTGGAATATGACAGGGGCGGAAGACACTCCAAACGGTAACCTATTAAATTGATATGGGCCGAGATGAGTATTTATAGTCAAACATGACTTGGACTCCTCATCTAGTTCAAGCTGTAAGTAGGCATTCGTCAGATCCAGTTTTGAGAAGATCTGACCACCTGTCAGTGTTGTGAACAAATCTTCTATATTCGGCAATATATTGGGGACATTACCCTCTAGAACCTGGTTTACGGTTACCTTATAATCACCACACAATCTTACCTTACCATCAGACTTAGGTACAACAACAATGGGTGTAGCCCAATATACATCAATCTATCTTACAAATAATGTTCTGTCTCTAGCCTTTTGAGTTCTTGCTCAACTTTCTCCTTGAGTGCATATGGTACGGAACGTGGCTTGTAATTAAACTGATCTAGCATCCTTCTGTACCCTGACACTCGAAGCCTTGGATCGGACTGCCCATTTCACAGAACACCTTCGGATACTGCTTGATAACCTCATCCGTTGATGAAAATCTTGCTTCCACACAGAAAATCTCACTCCAATCCGGCTTCAGTGAGCTCAACCAATTTCTTCCGAGTAAAGCAGGCTTGTCTCCTTTCACTACTATTAGAGGCAAGTTCTGAAATTGATCTTTATATTTCACCGGTACGGTGATACGACCTACCACAGGAATTTTCTCTCCCGAGTAGCCTCGCAGCTCTATCTTGGATTTCTCCAGTTGGAAATTGTCGAGGTACAGTGACTCCGGTACTACACTCACGGATGCACCCGTGTCAATTTCCATTGGTATCTTGAATCCCGTAACATCTATGTGGCTTTTGATGCTTCCCGAATCGCTGTCCGTTAACCTCGTGCTCCTGATGACATGTAACTCTAACATCTCCTCGTCCTGTTGTTGTTCTTCCATGCTATGTAGTCTCTTGGGATTTCTATCATAGCTTTGAACGCTGGACTCATAGCTTTAAAAACTGGTTTGCCCTTCAGTCGGCATGCCTTTGCAAGATGCCCAGTCTTTTTGCAGAAGAACCACTCTGCCTTCACGTATGGACAACTTTGAACAATGTGTTGTCCCAGGCACCTATAGCACGACTTCGACACTCTGTTAGAATTTGCAGTTTCTGAGACTTTGGGCCCCAACCGTCTTTTACCTTGATCGTGCAGGTGATTTACCTCGGTTGACTGACGACCGTAATTATTATTTAATTCTCGGGAATATTGTTCAGCCATGCCCATCGACCTCGCTGTCTGACAAGCAATCTCAAAAGTCAAGTCATCTGTCGTCAATAACTTCCTTCTGATCGCATCATTTTTCACCCCACAAACAAAACGATCCCGTAATGCGCGGTTTTGAAAGTTTCCATAATTACAGTGCATCGATAGCTTTTTTAATGCTACGATGTAATCACTGATATTTTCATCAGCCTTTTGATTCCGAATCCCGAAATGATAGCTTTCAGCAATTTCTAACGGTTTGGGGTTATAGTGCTGCTCCAGTTTCGTTAAAATCTCTTTAAGCGTTGTGTCCTTTGGCTCGTCAGCCACAAGCAGATTTACAAGGGTTTTGTATAATGTCGGACCTGCCTCTGATAAGAAGATCGCTTTCTTACGTTCCAACACAGCCCGGTTCTGGACTGCATTGTCTGGAACTTCGATTATGTTATTTGCAGTGAAATACATTTGTAGCTGATCCACATACGCTTTAAAACGTTCCCGGTCGTGTCTATATTCTCCTAAATGTCCGATTACACCAGCCATTTTAATCTCTAGCTGTTCACACCGTGTGCTGTATTTTACCTCGGATTATTGCAGCTTTTTCCAAAGACAGAACCTTCCAAAGTCACTCTGTCGGCTGGCTGAATCCTTCACCAACAAAATTTAAGCTTCAAATCATCCGAAAAATCCCATCTCGCCGCCAAATGTGATATATTCACACGCAGCTTCCTAACATGGCAGGCAGCTCTGTCGGAAATCTCCGGAAATCTGCCTGGTTCTGTTTATTATTAACTCTGCAGTTGCATTACACAATACGTCCACATCCACAGTGTGGAGCTACAAACATTACAAGCTTACAGACATTACACTCACTTTTCCCGTCTCTCACTCATTCCCCTCTCCCCCTTCCCCCTCCCTCTCCTCACACTCTTCCCTTCTTCTCTCTATTTCCATTCACTCCCCACTCCTCCCCTCTCTCTCCTTCCTCCTCTATCTTCCCTCTTTCTCCCCTTCCCCTTTCGTTACCCCTTCCCCTCTCACTCCCCCCTTCCCGCTCTCCTGCTCCCCCTCTCTTTTCCTCTCTCCTCTCTCTCACCCCTTCCCCTCTTGCTCACCTTCCCCTCCCTCTCTCTCCCTCCCTGTCTCCCTTTCCCCGTCTCTCACTCCTTCCCCACTCTCTCCCCTACCCAGTATCTCCCCCCTCTCTACCCTTACCCCACTCTCTTACTCCTTCCCCACTCTCTCCCCTACCCAGCCTCTCCCCACTCTCTCCCCTTCCCCCACTCTCTTACTCCTTCCCCTTTCGCTCTCCCCCTCCCACTCCTTTCCCTCCCACACTCTCTCTGTGTCCATCCCTTCCCTCTCTTTCCCCACCTCCATCTCTTCCTCGCTGCCTCCCCTCCACCCTCTCTCCCCTTCCCCATCCCTCTCTCCCCCTTCCCCCTCTCTCTCCCGCCTCTCTCTCTCATCCCTTCCCCCCCTCTCACCTACCCTCTCTCTCTTCCCTTCCCCCTCTCTCTCACTCTCTCTCCCCTTCCGACACTCTCTCTCCCCTCTTCTGTCTCCACTTTTTTGGCCCCCTCCCACCTCCCTTTCTCTCCTTCCCTCGCTCTCGCTCTCCCCTTTCCCATCAGACTCTCCCCCTCCCCCTCTGGCCCATTCCCCCCTCTCTCCCTTTCTCCCTCCCTCCCCACTCTCTCCCCTCCCCACTCTCTCCTTCCCCCTCTCTCTCACTCATTCGCCACTCTCTCCCCCTCCCCTCCCTCCCTCTCTTTCCCATCTCCACCTCTCTCTCCCATTCCCCTCTCTCTTCCTCCCTGTCCCCAGGGGTTGTGAGTTCAAATCTCACTGGGGCCTACTCAAAATTAGCTCAGCATTTAAATTCACCGTCAATTAACAGGGGCTTTAATTATACATATTAAACAGCTCTGAGACTGACCCTGGAACAACAGGCTCCCCTCACACCCTTCCCCCTCTCCTCTTCTCGTCTCTTTTACACTCTCTCTCCCCTTCCAAATCTCTCTCTCCCTTCCCCATCACGACCCGTTCTACATCTTTTTACCCCTCTCTCCCTTTCCCACTATCTCGCTTTCCCCGCCTCTCACTCATTCCCTTCTCCCCTTCCCCCTCCCACCCCTCACCCTCTCTCCTTCCCCCTTTCTCCTTCCCCTCTCTACTTTCATTCTTTCCTCACTCCTTCCCTCTCTCTCCCCTTCGCCTCTCTCTCTCCCCTTCCCCTCTCTTTTCCCCTTCCCCTCTCGCTCCCCCTTCCTGCTCTCCCCCTCCTCCTCTCTTTTCCTCTTTCTCTCTCTCACTCCTTCCCCTCCCTCTCTCTCCCAAAGCCCTCTCTCTTCCTCCGTCTCACCTTCCCTCGCTCACTCCATCTGCTCTCTCTCCCATTCCCCCTCTCTCTCACTCCCTCCAGTCTCTCTTTTCCCTTCCCCTATCTTTCCTGCTTCTTCCCCTGTCTTTACCCGAACAGGTGGCCCCATAGCTCAGGGGTTAGAGCACTGGTCCAGTAAACCAGCGGTCGTGAATTCAAATCTCACTGGGGCCGAATTTATTATTCAAATACCCGTCTCTCATTCCTCCCACTCTCTTCGCCCTTTTCCCTCCCTCCTGTCTCTTTATTTTTCCTTTCCTTTCAGGTTCTCTCCCTCTCTCTCCCCTCCCCCTCTCTCTCTCACTCCTTCCCCCTCTCTCCCCTTAGCATCTCTTTCCGCTTACTCCCTCTCTCTCCCATTCCCCCTCTCTCTCACTCCTTCCCCTTCCTCTCCCCTTCCGCTCTCTCCCATTACCCTCTTTCCCACTTCAACCCCTCTCTCTCCACCCCCTTCCACACTCTCTCTCTTCATCCTTTCCCTCTCTTCCTCGCTGTCTCCCCTTCCCTCTATCCCCACTCTCTCCCGTGCCCCTCTCCCTCTCCCCTTCCCTTGCTATCTCTCCCCTTCTCTCTCTCTCTCCCCTTCCCCCTCTCTCTCACTCCTTTCACTCTCTCTTTTCCCTTCCCCTCTCTTTCCTGTTCCTTCCCGGTCTTTCCCAGAGTTGGTGGCTTCATAGCTCAAGGGTTAGAGCTCTGGTGTTACAAACCAGGAGTTGTGAGTTCAGATCTCACTGGGGCCTGCTCAGTATTAAATTCACTGTCAATTAACAAGGGCTTTAATTATAAATATTAAACAGCTCCGAGACTGACCCTGGAACAACTGGCTCTCTTCTCGTCTCTCGAGCACTCTCTCCCTCCCTTCCACACATTTTGTCCCCTTCCTGTTCTACATCTTTTTTCCCCGTCTTTCACTCATTCCCCTCGCCCTCCTTCCCCATCCCTCGCTTCACCCTCTCTCCTTCCCCTTTCGCTCCCCTTCCCTCTCTACTTTCATTCGCTCCCCACTCCTTCCTCGTCGATCTTACTTCTCTCCCCAACCCTTCTGTCCACTAACCACTCCTTCACCCTCTCTCCCCTTCCCTCTCTCACTCCATCCTCTCTCTCCCTCTCTTCCACACACTCTCTCCCCTTACCCCCTCTTTCCTTTCCCCCTCTGTCTCTCCCTTCCCCTCTCTCTTCCTCCCTGTCTCCCCTTCCCGCTCTCTCTCACTCCTTCCCCTCTCTCTTTCCCCTTCACCCTCTCTCCCTCCTTCCACTCTCTCCTTTCCCTTCCCCTCTCTTTCCTGCTCTTTCTCCTGTCGTTTCCTATACAGGTGACTCCATAGCTCAGGGGTTAGAGCACTGGTCTAGTAAACCAGGGGTTGTGAGTTCAAGTCTCACTGGGGCCTATGCAAAATTAGCTCAGTATTGAAATTCACTGTCAATTAACAAGGGCTTTGATTATAAATATTAAACAGCTCCGAGACCAACCCTGCAACAACAGGCTCCCCTCACACCCAGCTGTGCAGTGTATTGGTGAGGCCGCACCTGGAGTACTGCGTGTAGTTTTGGTCACCTTCCTTAAGGAAGGATATACTAGCTTTGGACGGGGTACAGAGACGATTCACTTGGTTGATTCCGGAGATGAGGGGGTTACCTTATGATGATAGATTGAGTAGTCTGGGTCTTTTCTTGTTGGAGTTCAGAAGGATGAGGTGTGATCTCATAGAAACATTTGAAATAATGAAATGGAGAGACAGGATAGAGGCAGAGAGGTTGTTTCCACTGGTCGGGGAGACTAGAACTCGGGGGCACAGCCTCAAATTATGGGGGAGCCAATTTAAAACCGAGTTGAGAAGGAATTTCTTCTCCCAGAGTGTTGTGAATCTGTGGAATTCTCTGCCCAAGGAAGCAGTTGAGGCTAGCTCATTCAATGCATTCAAGTCACAGATAGATAGATTTTTAACCAATAAGGGAATTAAGGGCTACGGGGAGCGGGCGGGTAAGTGGAGCTGAGACAACGGCCAGATCAGCCATGATCTTACTGAATGGCGGAGCAGGCTCGAGGGGCAAGATGGCCTGCTCCTGTTCCTAATTCTTATGTTCTTATGTTCCCCCTCTCCTCTTCTCGTCTCTCTTGCACTCTCTCTCCCCTTCCAAATCTCACTCTCCCTTCCCCATCACATCCCGTTCTACAGCTTTTTACCCCTCTCTTCCTTTCCCACTCTCTCGCTTTCACCATCTGTCACTCATTCCCTTCTCTCTCCTTCCCCCTCCCTTGCCTCACCCTCTCTCTCCCCTCCCCCTCTCTCTCTCACTCCTTCCCCCTCTCTCCCCTTAGCATCTCTTTCCGCTTCCTCCCTCTCTCTCCCATTCCCCCTCTCTCTCACTCCTTCCCCTTTCTCTCCCCTTCCGCTCTCTCCCATTACCCTCTTTCCCACTTCAACCCCTCTCTCTCCACCCCCTTCCACACTCTCTCTCTTCATCCCCTCCCTCTCTTTCCCTCTCTTCCTCGCTGTCTCCCCTTCCCTCTATCCCCACTCTCTCCCGTGCCCCTCTCCCTCTCCCCTTCCCTTGCTATCTCTCCCCTTCCCTCTCTCTCCCCTTCCCCCTCTCTCTCACTCCTTTCACTCTCTCTTTTCCCTTCCCCTCTCTTTCCTGCTCCTTCCCGGTCTTTCCCAGAGTTGGTGGCTTCATAGCTCAAGGGTTAGAGCTCTGGTGTTACAAACCAGGAGTTGTGAGTTCAGATCTCACTGGGGCCTGCTCAGTATTAAATTCACTGTCAATTAACAAGCGTTTTAATTATAAATATTAAACAGCTCCGAGACTGACCCTGGAACAACTGGCTCTCTTCTCGTCTCTCGAGCACTCTCTCCCTCCCTTCCACACACTCTGTCCCCTTCCTGTTCTACATCTTTTTACCCCTATCTCGCTTTCCCCGTCTTTCACTCATTCCCCTCGCCCTCCTTCCCCATCCCTCGCCTCACCCTCTCTCCTTCCCCTCTCGCTCCCCTTCCCTCTCTACTTTCATTCGCTCCCCACTCCTTCCTCGTCGATCTTACTTCTCTCCCCAACCTTTCTGTCCACTAACCACTCCTTCACCCTCTCTCCCCTTCCCTCTCTCACTCCATCCTCTCTCTCCCTCTCTTCCACACACTCTCTCCCCTTACCCCCTCTTTCCTTTCCCCCTCTGTCTCTCCCTTCCCCTCTCTCTTCCTCCCTGTCTCCCCTTCCCGCTCTCTCTCACTCCTTCCCCTCTCTCTTTCCCCTTCACCCTCTCTCCCTCCTTCCACTCTCTCTTTTCCCTTCCCCTCTCTTTCCTGCTCCTTCTCCTGTCGTTTCCAATACAGGTGGCTCCATAGCTCAGGGGTTGTGAGTTCAAGTCTCACTGGGGCCTACTCAAAATTAGCTCAGTATTGAAATTCACTGTCAATTAACAAGGGCTTTGATTATAAATATTAAACAGCTCCGAGACCAACCCTGCAACAACAGGCTACCCTCACACCCAGTTGTGCAGTGTATTGGTGAGGCCGCACCTGGAGTACTGCGTGTAGTTTTGGTCACCTTCCTTAAGGAAGGATATACTAGCTTTGGACGGGGTACAGAGACGATTCACTTGGTTGATTCCGGAGATGAGGGGGTTACCTTATGATGATAGATTGAGTAGTCTGGGTCTTTACTTGTTGGAGTTCAGAAGGATGAGGTGTGATCTCATAGAAACATTTGAAATAATGAAATGGAGAGACAGGATAGAGGCAGAGAGGTTGTTTCCACTGGTCGGGGAGACTAGAACTCGGGGGCACAGCCTCAAATTATGGGGGAGCCAATTTAAAACCGAGTTGAGAAGGAATTTCTTCTCCTAGAGTGTTGTGAATCTGTGGAATTCTCTGCCCAAGGAAGCAGTTGAGGCTAGGTCATTCACTGCATTCAAGTCACAGATAGATAGATTTTTAACCAATAAGGGAATTAAGGGTTACGGGGAGCGGGCGGGTAAGTGGAGCTGAGACAACGGCCAGATCAGCCATGATCTTACTGAATGGCGGAGCAGGCTCAAGGGGCAAGATGGCCTGCTCCTGTTCCTAATTCTTATGTTCTTATGTTCCCCCTCTCCTCTTCTCGTCTCTCTTGCACTCTCGAAACGAATTTAAGGAGCTAGGAGCTAAATTAAAAAGTAGGACCTCAAAAGTAGTAATCTCGGGATTGCTACCAGTGCCACGTGATAGTCAGAGTAGGAATCGCAGGATAGCGCAGATGAATACGTGGCTTGAGCAGTGGTGCAGCAGGGAGGGATTCAAATTCCTGGGGCATTGGGACCGGTTCTGGGGGAGGTGGGACCAGTACAAACCGGACGGTCTGCACCTGGGCAGGACTGGAACCAATGTCCTAGGGGGAGTGTTTGCTAGTGCTGTTGGGGAGGATTTAAACTAATATGGCAGGGGGATGGGAACCAATGCAGGGAGACAGAGGGAAACAAAAAGGAGACAAAAGCAAAAGACAGAAAGGAGACGAGGAAAAGTGGAGGGCAGAGAAACCCAAGGCAAAGAACAAAAAGGGCCACTGTACAGCAAAATTCTAAAAGGACAAAGGGTGTTAATAAAACAAGCCTGAAGGCTTTGTGTCTTAATGCAAGGAGTATCCGCAATAAGGTGGATGAATTAATTGTGCAAATAGATGTTAACAAATATGATGTGATTGGGATTACGGAGACGTGGCTCCAGGATGATCAGGGCTGGGAACTCAACATTCAGGGGTATTCAACATTCAGGAAGGATAGAATAAAAGGAAAAGGAGGTGGGGTAGCATTGCTGGTTCAAGAGGAGATTAATGCAATAGTTAGGAAAGACATTAGCTTGGATGATGTGGAATCTATATGGGTAGAGCTGCAGAACACCAAAGGGCAAAAAACGTTAGTAGGAGTTGTGTACAGACCTCCAAACAGTAATAGGGATGTTGGGGAGGGCATCAAACAGGAAATTAGGGGTGCATGCAATAAAGGTGTAGCAGTTATAATGGGTGACTTTAATATGCACATAGATTGGGCTAGCCAAACTGGAAGCAATACGGTGGAGGAGGATTTCCTGGAGTGCATAAGGGATTGTTTTCTAGACCAATATGTTGAGGAACCAACTAGTGGGGAGGCCATCTTAGACTGGGTGTTGTGTAATGAGAGAGGATTAATTAGCAATCTCATTGTGCGAGGCCCCTTGGGGAAGAGTGACCATAATATGGTGGAATTCTGCATTAGGATGGAGAATGAAACAGTAATTTCAGACACCATGGTCCAGAACTTAAAGAAGGGTAACTTTGAAGGTATGAGGTGTGAATTGGCTAGGATAGATTGGCGAATGATACTTAGGGGGTTGACTGTGGATGGGCAATGGCAGACATTTAAAGACCGCATGGATGAAGTACAACAATTGTACATTCCTGTCTGGCGTAAAAATAAAAAGGGGAAGGTGGCTCAACCGTGGCTATCTAGGGAAATCAGGGATAGTATTAAAGCCAAGGAAGTGGCATACAAATTGGCCAGAAATAGCAGCGAACCTGGGGACTGGGAGAAATTTAGAACTCAGCAGAGGAGGACAAAGGGTTTGATTAGGACAGGGAAAATGGAGTACGAGAAGAAGCTTGCAGGGAACATTAAGGCGGATTGCAAAAGTTTCTATAGGTATGTAAAGAGAAAAAGGTTGGTGAAGACAAACGTAGGTCCCCTGCAGTCAGAATCAGGGGAAGTCATAACGGGGAACAAAGAAATGGCGGACCAATTGAACAAGTACTTTGGTTCGGTATTCACTAAGGAGGATACAAACAACCTTCCGGATATAAAAGGGGTCAGAGGGTCTAGTAAGGAGGGGGAACTGAGGGAAATCTTTATTAGTCGGGAAATTGTGTTGGGGAAATTGATGGGATTGAAGGCCGATAAATCCCCAGGGCCTGATGGACTGCATCCTAGAGTACTTAAGGAGGTGGCCTTGGAAATAGCGGATGCATTGACAGTCATTTTCCAACATTCCATTGACTCTGGATCAGTTCCTATGGAGTGGAGGGTAGCCAATGTAACCCCACTTTTTAAAAAAGGAGGGAGAGAGAAAACAGGGAATTATAGACCGGTCAGCCTGACCTCAGTAGTGGGTAAAATGATGGAATCAATTATTAAGGATGTCATAGCAGTGCATCTGGAAAATGGTGACATGATAGGTCCAAGTCAGCATGGATTTGTGAAAGGGAAATCATGCTTGACAAATCTTCTGGAATTTTTTGAGGATGTTTCCAGTAAAGTGGACAAAGGAGAACCAGTTGATGTGGTATATTTGGACTTTCAGAAGGCTTTCGACAAGGTCCCACACAAGAGATTAATGTGCAAAGTTAAAGCACATGGGATTGGGGGTAGTGTGCTGACGTGGATTGAGAACTGGTTGTCAGACAGGAAGCAAAGAGTAGGAGTAAACGGATACTTTTCAGAATGGCAGGCAGTGACTAGTGGAGTGCCGCAAGGTTCTGTGCTGGGGCCCCAGCTGTTTACATTGTACATTAATGATTTAGACGAGGGGATTAAATGCAGTATCTCCAAATTTGCGGATGATACTAAGTTGGGTGGCAGTGTGAGCTGCGAGGAGGCTGCTATTAGGCTGCAGAGTGACTTGGATAGGTTAGGTGAGTGGGCAAATGCATGGCAGATGAAGTATAATGTGGATAAATGTGAGGTTATCCACTTTGGTGGTAAAAACAGAGAGACAGACTATTATCTGAATGGTGACAGATTAGGAAAAGGGAAGGTGCAACGAGACCTGGGTGTCATGGTACATCAGTCATTGAAGGTTGGCATGCAGGTACAGCAGGCGGTTAAGAAAGGAAATGGCATGTTGGCCTTCATAGCGAGGGGATTTGAATACAGGGGCAGGGAGGTGTTGCTACAGTTGTACAGGGCCTTGGTGAGGCCACACCTGGAGTATTGTGTACAGTTTTGGTCTCCTAACTTGAGGAAGGACATTCTTGCTATTGAGGGAGTGCAGCGAAGGTTCACCAAACTGATGCCCGGGATGGCGGGACTGACCTATCAAGAAAGATTGGATCAACTGGGCTTGTATTCACTGGAGTTCAGAAGAATGAGAGGGGACCTCATAGAAACGTTTAAAATTCTGACGGGTTTAGACAGGTTAGATGCAGAAAGAATGTTCCCAATGTTGGGGAAGTCCAGAACCAGGGGTCACAGTCTGAGGATAAGGGGTAAGCCATTTAGGACCGAGATGAGGAGAAACTTCTTCACCCAGAGAGTGGTGAACCTGTGGAATTCTCTACCACAGAAAGTAGTTGAGGCCAATTCACTAAATATATTCAAAAGGGAGTTAGATGAAGTCCTTACTACTCGGGGGATCAAGGGTTATGGCGAGAAAGCAGGAAGGGGGTACTGAAGTTTCATGTTCAGCCATGAACTCATTGAATGGCGGTGCAGGCTAGAAGGGCTGAATGGCCTGCTCCTGCACCTATTTTCTATGTTTCTATGTTTCTATGTTTCTCTCTCCCCTTCCAAATCTCACTCTCCCTTCCCCATCACATCCCGTTCTACAGCTTTTTACCCCTCTCTTCCTTTCCCACTCTCTCGCTTTCCCCATCTGTCACTCATTCCCTTCTCTCTCCTTCCTCCTCCCTTGCCTCACCCTCTCTCTCCCCTCCCCCTCTCTCTCTCACTCCTTCCCCCTCTCTCCCCTTAGCATCTCTTTCCGCTTCCTCCCTCTCTCTCCCATTCCCCCTCTCTCTCACTCCTTCCCCTTTCTCTCCCCTTCCGCTCTCTCCCATTACCCTCTTTCCCACTTCAACCCCTCTCTCTCCACCCCCTTCCACACTCTCTCTTCATCCCCTCCCTCTCTTTCCCTCTCTTCCTCGCTGTCTCCCCTTCCCTCTATCCCCACTCTCTCCCGTGCCCCTCTCCCTCTCCCCTTCCCTTGCTATCTCTCCCCTTCCCTCTCTCTCCCCTTCCCCCTCTCTCTCACTCCTTTCACTCTCTCTTTTCCCTTCCCCTCTCTTTCCTGCTCCTTCCCGGTCGTTCCCAGAGTTGGTGGCTTCATAGCTCAAGGGTTAGAGCTCTGGTGTTACAAACCAGGAGTTGTGAGTTCAGATCTCACTGGGGCCTGCTCAGTATTAAATTCACTGTCAATTAACAAGCGTTTTAATTATAAATATTAAACAGCTCCGAGACTGACCCTGGAACAACTGGCTCTCTTCTCGTCTCTCGAGTGCTCTCTCCCTCCCTTCCACACACTCTGTCCCCTTCCTGTTCTACATCTTTTTACCCCTATCTCGCTTTCCCCATCTTTCACTCATTCCCCTCGCCCTCCTTCCCCATCCCTCGCCTCACCCTCTTTCATTCCCCTCTCTCTCCCCTTTCCTCTCTACTTTCATTCGCTCCCCACTCCTTCCCCTCACTCTCCTTCCTCGTCGATCTTCCTTCTCTCCCCAACCCTTCTGTCCACTAACCACTCCTTCACCCTCTCTCCCCTTCCCTCTCTCGCTCCATCCCCTCTCTCCCTCTCTTCCACACACTCTCTCCCCTTACCCCCTCTTTCCTTTCCCCCTCTGTCTCTCCCCTTCCCCTCTCTCTTCCTCCCTGTCTCCCCTTCCCGCTCTCTCTCACTCCTTCCCCTCTCTCTTTCCCCTTCACCCTCTCTCCCTCCTTCCACTCTCTCTTTTCCCTTCCCCTCTCTTTCCTGTTCCTTCTCCTGTCGTTCCCAATGCAGGTGGCTCCATAGCTCAGGGGTTAGAGCACTGGTCTAGTAAACCAGGGGTTGTGAGTTCAAGTCTCACTGGGGCCGACTCAAAATTAGCTCAGTATTGAAATTCACTGTCAATTAACAAGGGCTTTAATTATAAATATTAAACAGCTCCGAGACCAACCCTGCAACAACAGGCTCTCCTCACACCCAGCTGTGCAGTGTATTGGTGAGGCCGCACCTGGAGTACTGCGTGTAGTTTTGGTCACCTTCCTTAAGGAAAGATATACTAGCTTTGGACGGGGTACAGAGACGATTCACTTGGTTGACTCCGGAGATGAGGGGGTTACCTTATGATGATAGATTGAGTAGTCTGGGTCTTTACTTGTTGGAGTTCAGAAGGATGAGGTGTGATCTCATAGAAACATTTGAAATAATGAAATGGAGAGACAGGATAGAGGCAGAGAGGTTGTTTCCACTGGTCGGGGAGACTAGAACTCGAGGGCACAGCCTCAAATTACGGGGGAGCCAATTTAAAACCGAGTTGAGAAGGAATTTCTTCTCCCGGAGTGTTGTGAATCTGTGGAATTCTCTGCCCATGGAAGCAGTTGAGGCTAGCTCATTCAATGCATTCAAGTCACAGATAGATAGATTTTTAACCAATAAGGGAATTAAGGGTTACGGGGAGCGGGCGGGTAAGTGGAGCTGAGATAACGGCCAGATCAGCCATGATCTTATTGAATGGCGGAGCAGGCTCGAGGGGCTCGATGGCCTGCTCCTGTTCCTAATTCTTATGTTCTTATGTTCCCCCTCTCCTCTTCTCGTCTCTCTTGTACTCTCTCTCCCCTTCCTAATCTCACTCTCCCTTCCCCATCACGTCCCGTTCTACAACGTTTTACCCCTCTCTTCCTTTCCCACTCTCTCGCTTTCCCCGCCTCTCACTCATTCCCTTCTCTCTCCTTCCCCCTCCCTTGCCTCACCCTCACCCTCTCTCTCCCCTTCCCCTCTCTTGCTCTCCCCTTCCCTCTCTACTTTCATTCGGTCCCCACTACTTCCCCTCTCTCTCCTTCCTCCTCTATCTTACTTCTCTCCCCAACCCCTCTGTCTGCTAACCACTCATTCCCCCTCTCTCCCCTTCCCTCTCTCACTCCATCCACTATCTCCCTCCCTTCCACACGCTCTCTCCCCTTACCCCCTCTCTTCCTCCCTGTCTCCCCTTCCCCCTCTCTCTCACTCCGTCCAGTCTGTCTTTTCCCTTCCCCTCTCTTTCCTGCTCCTTCCCCTGTCTTTCCCAAAGCAGGTGGCTTCATAGTTCAGGGGTTAGAGCACTGGTCTAGTAAACCAGTGGTCGTGGGTTCAAATCTCAATGGGATTAGCTCAGTATTTAAATTCAAGGTCAATTAATAAAGACTTTAATTATAAATATTAAACCAACCCTGGAACAACAGGCATTCCTGTTCTTGTCTCTCGCTCTCCTATCGCCTCCTTTTCCCTTCTCTCTCTCTCCCTACATTCCCCATCACTACACATTCTGCCTCTTTTTACTCGTTCCCGCTCTCTCGCTTTCCCCGCTACTTTTCTCACTCATTCCCCTCTCTCTTCCCTTCCCCACTCTCTCACCTTCCCCACTCTCTCCCCTTCCCCTCTCTCTTCCCTTCCCCACTCTCTCTCCCCTTCCTCACTCTCTCCCCTTCCCCACTCTCTCCCCTTCCTCACTCTCTCCCCTTCCCCTCTCTCTCCCCTTCCCCACTCTCTCCCTCATTCCCCACTCTCTCCCTTTCCCCTCTCTCTCCCCTTCCCCACTCTCTCTCCTTCCCCTCTCTCTCCCCTTCCCCACTCTTGTCCCTTCCCCTCTCTCTCCCCTTCCCCACTCGCTCCTCATTCCCCACTCTCTTCCCTTCCCCACTCTCGCCCCTTCCCCTCTCTCTCCCCTTCCCCACTCGCTCCCTCATTCCCCTCTCTCTCCCCTTCCCCACACTCTCCCCTTCCCCACTCTCTCCCCTGACCCTCTCTCTTCCTCACTGTCTCCCCATCCCCCTTCCCCTCACACTCTCTCCTCTCCCTCTCTCTCTCCCACTCCTTCCCCACTCTCGCCCATTCCACACTCTCCCTCTCTCCATCCCCTCCCTCACTTGCCCCACCTCCCTCTCTTCCCCACTCTCTCCCTTTCCCCTCCCTCTCTCTCGCCTTCCCCCTCTCTCTCACTCCTTCCACTCTCTTTCCTGCTCCATCCCCTGTCTTTCCCAGGGCGGGTGGCTCCATAGCTCAGGGGTCAGAGCACTGGTCTTGTAAACCAGGAGTCGTGGGTTCAAACCTCACTGGGGTCTACTCAAATTTAGTGTCAGTATTTAAATTTACAGTCAATTAATAGGGGTTTTAATTATAAATATTAAACATCTCTGAGACCGACCCTGGAACAACAGGCATGTCGTCTCTCTTACACGCTCTCCCCTTCCAATCTCTCTCTCCCTTCCCCATCACGACCTGTTCTGCATCTTTTTCCTCCTCTCTCCCCTTTCCAACTATCTCGCTTTCCCCGTCTCTGACTCATTCCCCTCTCGCCCCATCCCCCTCCCTCACCTCACCCTCTCTCACCCTTCCCCTCTCTTGCTCTCCCCTTCCCTCTCTACTTTCATTCGCTCCCCACTCCTTCCCCTCTCTCTCCTTCCTCGTCGATCTTACTTCTCTCTCCAATCCCTCTGTCCGCTAACCACTCCTTCCCCCTCTCTCCTTGCCTCTCCCACTCCATCCACTCTCTCCCTCCCTTCCACACAATCTCTCCCCTTCCTCCCTCTTTCCTCTCCCCCTCTGTCTCTCTCCTTCCCCTCTCTCTTCCCCCCTGTCTCCCCTTCCCCTCTCTCTCACTCCTTCCCCTCTCTCTCCCCTTCCCCCTCTCTCTCACTCATCAACTCACTCTTTTCCCTTCCTGTCTTTTTCCTGCTACTTCCTCTATCGTTCACCGCGTAGGTAGCTCCATAGCTCAGGGGTTAGAGCACTGGTCTTGTCAACCAGGGGTCGTGAGATCAAATCTCCCTGGGGCTTTGTCAAAAATTAGCTCAGTGTTTAAATACGCTGTCAATTAACAATGGGTTTAATTATAAATATTAAACAGCTCCGAGACCGAATCTTGAACAGAAGATCCTGCTTTACACATTCTGCCTCTTTTTACTCTTTCCCGCTCTCTCGCTTTCCCCATTTCTCTTTATCACTCATTCCCCTCTCCCCTTCCTCACTCTCTCCCCTTCCCCACTCTCTCCCCTTCCCCTCTCTCTACCCTTACCCACTCTCGCCCCTTCCCCTCTCTCTCCCCTTCCCCACTCTCTCCCTCATTCCCCACTCTCTCCTCTTCCCCACTCTCTCCCCTTCCCCTCTCTCTCCCCTTCCCCTCTCTCTCTCCTTCCCCACTCTCTCCCCTCCCCCTATCTCTCCCGTTCCCCTCTCTCTCCCCTTCCCCACTCTCTCCCCTTCCCCTCTCTCTCCCCTTCCCCACTCTCTCCCCTTCCCCACTCTCTCCCCTTCCCCTCTCTCCCCTTCCCCTCTCTCTCCGCTTCCCCACTCTCTCCCCTTCCCCTCTCTCTCCCCTTCCCCACTCTCTCCCCTTTCCCACTCTCTCCCCTTCTCCACTCTCTCCCATTCCCCACTCTCCCCTTCCCCTCTCTCTCCACTTCCCCACTCTCTCCCCTTCCCCTCTCTCTCTCCCCTTCCGCACTCTCTCCCCTTCCCCTCTCTCACCCCTTCCCCTCTCTTGCTCTCCCCTTCCCTCTCTACTTTCATTCGCTCCCCAATCCTTCCCCTCTCTCTCCTTCCTCGTCTATGTTACTTCTCTCCCCAACCACTCAGTCCGCTAACCATTCCTTCCCCATCTCTCCTTGCCTCTCTCACTCCATCCACTCTCTCCCTCCCTTCCACACACTCTCTCCCCTTCCTCCCTCTTTCCTCTCCCCCTCTGTCTCTCCCCTTCCCCTCTCTCTTCCCCCCGTCTCCCCTTCCCCCTCTCTCTCACTCCTTCCCTTCTCTCTCCCCTTCCCCCTCTCTCTCACTCATTCAACTCTCTCTTTTCCCTTCCCGTCTCTTTCCTGCTCCTTCCCCTGTCTTTCCTAGAGCAGGTGGCTCCATAGCCCAGGGGTTAGAACACTGGTCTCGTTAAACCAGGGATCGTGAGTTGAAGTCTCCCTTGTCAAAATTCGCTCAGTATTTATATACAATGTCAATTAACGAGGAGTTTAATTTTAAATATTAAACAGCTCCGAGACCAAACCTGCAACAAAAGACTCTTCTGTTCTCCTTTTGCCCCCTGACCCGTCCTTTACCCTTCTCTCTCTCTCCCGACCTTCCCCATCACTACACATTCTGCCTCTTTTTACTCTTCCCCTCCCTCTCCCATTCCCCACTCTCTCCCCTTGCCCACTCTCTCCCGTTCCCCTCTCTCTCACTCCTTCCCCACTCTCTCCCCTTCCCCACTCTCTCCCGTTCCCCTCTCTCTCCCCTTCCCCACTCTGTCACTCCTTCCCCTCTCACTCTCCTTCCCCGCTCTCTCCCCTTCCCCACTCTCTCCCGTTTCCCTCTCTCTCCCCTTCACCTCTCTCTCCTGTACCCATTTCCTCCGCTCTCTCTCCCCTTCCCCTCTCAGCCCTCCCTCTCTCTCTCATTCCTTCCCCATCTCTCCCCTTAACTTCTCTTGCCCCTTCCTTCCTCTCTCTCCCCTGCCCCTGCTAGTCTCCTCTTCCCCCTCTCTCTCACTTCTTCCCCACTCTCTCTCTCCCCTTCCCCCTCTCTCTCACTCCTTCCACTCTCTCTTTTCCCTTCCCCTCTCTTTCCTGCTCCTTCCAGTGTCGTTCCCGAAACCGGTGACTCCATAGCTCAGGGGTTAGAGCACTAGTCTTGCAAACCAATTGTCGTGAGTTCAGAATTCGTAGGGGTTGACTCAAAATTCACTGCCAATTAGGAAAAGCTTCGATTATAAATATTAACAAGGGTCTTAATTATAAATATTAAACACCTCCAGGACCGATCCTGCAACAACAGGCTTTTGTCTCTCTTACACTTTCTATCCATCCAAATCTCTCTCTGCCTTTTCCCATTTGACATCTTTTTACCCCGCTCTCCCTTAACGCTATCTCGCTCTCCCCGTCTTTCACTCATTCCCCCCTCGCCACACCCTCTCTCCCCTCACTTTCAATCTTTTCCTGTCTCTCTCTCTCTCCCCTTCCCTCTCTCACTCCTTCCCCTCCCCGCCCCTCCCATCCCCTTTCCCCTGTCTATCACTTCTTCCTAAATTCTACCCCACGTAAACTAGAGGTGATCTAAAACTCGGCTGCCCCCGTGTCCTAACTCGCACCGAGTCACGCTCACCCATCATCCCCTGTGCTCACTGCCCCGTGTCCTAACTCGCACCCAGTCCCGCTCACCCATCACCCCCTGTGCTCGCCGACCAACATTGGCTCCCGGTTAACCAACGCCTCGATTTCAAAATTCTCATCCTTGTTTACAAATGCCTCCTTGGCCCTCGCCCCTCCCTATCTCTGTAACTTCCACTAGCCCCTACACCCTCCCTATCTCTGTAACTTTCTCCAGCACTACACCCCTCCCTATCTCTGTAACCTCCCCCAGCCCCAACACACCTCCCTATCTCTGTAACCTCCTCCAGGCCCTACACTCCTCCCTATCTCTGTAACCTTCTCCAGCCCGACACCCCTCCCTATCTCTGTAACCACATCCAGCCCCTGTACCCCTCCCTATCTCTGTACCCTCCTCCTGCCATTACACCCCTCCCTATCTCTGTAACCTCCCCCAGCCCCAACACCCCTCCCTATCTTTGTAATCTCCTCCTGCCCCAACACCCCTCCCTATCTCTGTAACCTTCTCCAGCCCCTACACCCCTCCCTATCTCTGTAATCTCCCTTAGCCCCACAACCCCCCGAGATGTCTGCGCTCCTCTAATTCTGCCCTCCTGAGCATCCCTGATTATAATCGCTCCACCATCGGTGGCCGTGCCTTCTGTTGCTTGGGCCCCAAGCTCTGGAACTCCCTCCCTAAACCTCTCCGCCTCTCTACCTTTCTTTCCCCTCTCACTCCCCTTCCCCCCTCTCTCTCCCCTTCCCCCACTCTCTCACTCCTTCCACTCTCTCTTTTCCCTTCCCCTCTCTTTCCTACTCCTTCCCCTGTTTTTCCTAGAGCAGGTGGCTCCATAGCTCAGGGGTTCGAGCACTGGTCTTGTCAACCAGCGGTCGTGAGTTTGAATCTCATTAGAGCCAAATCAAAATTAGCTGAGTATTTAAATTCACTGTCAATTAATAAGAGCTTTAATTATAAATATTAAACAGCTCTGAGATTGACCCTGGAATGACAGCTCCCCTCTCCTCTTCTCGTCCTGGTTTACTCTCTCTCCCATATTAAAAATCTCTCTTTCCCTTCCCCATCATGACTCATTCTACATCTTTTCTCACTCATTCTCCTTTCTTATCCTCTCTCCCTCCTTCCCCTCCCCGTTCTCACCACCCCTCTCTCTCCTTCCCCTCCCTCCCTCTCTTTCCCGTTTCCCTCTCTCTCTTTCCCTTTCCTCGCTCTCCCCTTCCCCTTCCTCGCTCTCCTCTTCCCCTCTCACTCTCCCTCTTTCCGCTCTCTCTCCTCTCTCCCCTTCCCTCTCGACTTTTATTCTCTCCCCACTCCTTCCCCCTCTCTCCCCTTCCCTCTCTACTTTCATTCTCTCCCCACTTCTTCCCCTTCTCTCCCCTTCCCCTTTCTCTTCTTCCCCCTCGAGAGACACACAGAGAGAAAGTGAGAGTCTGTGAGAGAGACAGAGAGAGTGAGAAAGTGTTGTTTGTGCAATAACTGAACAGACGGAATACTGTAAACTCCGAACAGGTACAAACCTGGCTCTACTTTATTAGGGCCCAAAGTGATTACATTACAAGATGGCTGGCCTTTTATACCTGGGCCGCACACACGTGTGCACAGCCCAATGACCTCCAACAGTGGCCCCACCTGGTGGCTAGTAACCCCAAGCACACATACATGACAGAAAGAGAGAGACAGGGAGACTGAGAGATTGGGACAGAGTGTGACTGAGTTGCCTTGGGATGTTTTACTACGTGAAAGACCCGATATATCGATGTTGAGAGGCGAATATTGAAGAGACGGGGGCAGGAGTCTGGGGGATGAGACACAACCTGAGCGTTTCACTGACCCCTCCTGATTCTTCAAGCACACATCACTAACTGGGGAATGACCCACAGCACAGCGCAGGTGGCTCCATAGCTCAGGGGTTGGAGCACTGGTCTAGTAAACCAGGGGTCGTGAGTTCAAATCTCACTGGGGCCTGCTCAAAATTAACTCAGTATTTAAATTCGCTGTCAATTAACAATGGCTTTAATTATAAATATTAAACAGCTCAGAGACCGACCCTGAAACAACAGGCTCCCTTCGTACCCTTCCCCCTCTCTTACACTCTCTCCTCCCTTCCCATTGTAACCCATTCAACATCTTTTTCCCAGTCTCTCACTCATTCCCCTCTCTCACCCTCTCCCCTACCCACTCTCTGTGTCTCTTCTCCCTTTCTTTTCAGATTCTCCGATAAAAATATGCGAACATAAGAAATAGGAGCAGGAGTAGGCCATATGGCCCCTCGAGCCTGCTCCGCCATTTAATACGATCATGGCTGATCCGATCATGGACTCAGGTCCACTTCCCCGCCCGCTCCCTTATCCCCTTATCGTTTAAGAAACTGTCTATTTCTGTCTGAAATTTATTGAATGTCCCAGCTTCCACAGCTCTCTGAGGCAGTGAATTCCACAGATTTACAACCCTCTGAGAGAAGAAATTTCTTCTCATCTCAGTTTTGAATGGGCGGCCCCTTATTCTAATACCATGCTCCCTAGTTCTATTCTCCCCCATCAGTGGAAACATCCTCTCTGCATCCACCTTGTCAAGCCCCCTCATAATCCTATACATTTCGATAAGATCACCTCTCATTCTTCTGAATTCCAATGAGTAGAGGCCCAACCTACTCAAACTTTCCTCAAAGTCAACCCCCTCATCCCCGGAATCAACCGAGTGAACCTTCTTTGAACTGCCTCCAAAGCAAGTATATCCTTTCGTAAATACGGAGACCAAAACTGCACGCAGTATTCCAGGTGTGGCCTCACCAATATCCTGTATAACTGAAGCAAGACTTCCCTGCTTTTATACTCCATCCCCTTTGCAATAAAGGCCAAGATTCCATTGGCCTTCCTGATCACTTGCTGTACCTGCGTACTATCCTTTTGCATTTCATGCACAACACCCCAAGGTCCCGCTGTACTGCAGCACTTTGCAATCGTTCTCCATTTAAATAAAAACTTGCTCTTTGATTTTTTTGCTGCCAAAGTGCATGACCTCACACTTTCCAACATTATACTCCATCTGCCAAATTTTTGCCCACTCACCTAGCCTGTCTATGTCTTTTTGCAGATTTTTTGTGTCCCCCTCAGACATTGGTTTTCCTCCCATCTTTGTATCGTCAGCAAACTTGGCTACGTTACACTCAGTCCCTTCTTCCAAGTCGTTAATCTCGATTGTAAATGGTTGGTGTCCCAGCACTGATCCCTGCGGCACCCCACTAGTTACTGGTTGCTAACCAGAGAATGAACCACTTGTGTTCCTAACACAGATGAGACTGCACACAGGGAGGTTGAAGTAACAGTGGCCTCAGTCTTTATTAAGACACTCCAGAGTGAAGAACAGGCCTTAGGGGCCGGCTTATATACAGTGCTCCCAAGGGATGCTGGGATCCATTGGGACTTCAGGGGATGCACTCCCTGGTGGTGGATGATGGGAGTGCATGCTTTACAGATACACAACAGAACCATCTATTCTTCTCTCTCCCCTTCCCTCTCTCAGTCCTTCCCCTCTCTCTCCCATCCCCCTTAACTCTTTCCCCCTCCCCCTCTCTCTCTCCCCTTCCCCTCCCACATTACCATTCCCCTCGCTCACTCCCCTTCCCCTCTCTCTCTCTCTCTCCCCTTTCCTCTCGACTGTCATTCTCCCCCCACTCCTTCCCCTCTCTCTCCTTCCTCCTCTAGCTTGCCTCTCTCTCCCCTCTCCCTCTCTCCCCCCTATCTCCCCTTCCCCCTCTGCTTTTTCACTCTCCCCATCACTCTCCCTCTCCCCTTCCACTCTCTTCCCTCCCCTCCCTCCACTCTCTCTCTTTACCCTTTCTTTTCAGATTCTCCCCTTCTCCCTCTCTCTCCCCTTCCTTTCTCTCTCCCCTGCCTCCTCCCTCTCTCGTCTTCACATCTCTCTCCCCTTCCCGTCTATCCACTCCCTCTCTCCTTCTCTGACACTCCCCTCTCTCTCACTCTGTCTCCCTCTCTCTCCCATCCCTCTCTTTCCCCTTCCCCCTCTCTCTCACTCCTTCCACTCTCGCTTTTCCCTTCCCCTCTCTTTCCTGTTCCTTCCCCTGTAACTGCAAAAGCAGGTGGCTCCATAGCTCAGGGGTTAGAGCACTGGTCTTGTAAACCAGTGGTCATGTGTTCAAATCTCACTGGGGCCTGCTCAAAGTTAAATCAATATTTAAATTCGCCCTCAATTAACAACGGTATTGAACAGCTTTGAGACTGACCCTGGAGCAACAATCTCCTTCTGTCTCCAGTAATATCACTCTCCCTTCCCATTCTGCATCTTTTTCCCGCTATCGAGCTTTCCCCATCCCTCACAGGCTCCCCTCTCCCCCTCTCCCCCACCCTTTCACCATCTCTCTCTCTTTCCCCTCTCCCCTTCCCCTCTCATCTTTCCCCTTCACGTCTCTTTCCACTCATCCACTCCTCCACTCTCGCATTTCCCTTCCCACCTCCCTCTAACCCTTCCCTTTTCTCGCTCTCCACTTCCCCTCTCTCCCCTTCTCTCTCACTTTCATTCACCGTGCACTCCTTCCCTCTCTCTCCTTCCTCCCCTATCTTCCCTCTCCCTCCCCTCCCCCTCATTGCCCTACCCCCCCTCTCTCCTTCCCCCTCTGCCTTTTCACTCTCCCTTTCCCTCTCCCCTCCCCTCTCTCTCCTCCCCTACCTCCTCTGTCTCTCCCTTTTCCCTTTCTTTTCAGATTCTCCCCTTCTCCCTCTCTTTCCTGTTCCGATCTCTCCTCTCCCCCTCTCTCCTCTGCCCCTCTCTCTCTCCCCTTCCCTTCTCTCTCTTCCTCCATTTTTCCCCTTCTCCCTCGCTCTCAGTCCTTCCCCTCTCTCTCACTCCTTCCACTCTCTCTCCGCTTCCCCTCTCTCTCTGACTCCTTTCCCCTCTCTCTCCCTTCCCCCTCCCACTCATTCCTTCCCCTCTCTCTCTGACTCCTTCCCCCTCTCTCTCCCTTCCCCCACCCTCTCATTCCTTCCACTCTCTCTCTCACTCCTTCCCCCTCTTTTTCCCTTTTCTTCCTCTTTCCCCTGCCACAGCCCTCCCTTCCCCCCCTCTCTCCCCTTCCCGCTCTCTACCTCCCTGTCTCCCTGTCACCTTCCCTCTCTCACTCCTCCCCTCTCTTCCCCTCCCCCTCTCACTCCTTCCACTCTCTCTCTCCCCTTTCCCCCCTTTCTCCTCTCGCCTCTCTCCCTCCCTTCCACACTCTCTCTCTCTCTCTCCCCTTCCCCTCTCTCTCTCCTTCTGCTCCCTCTCTTTCCCCTTCCCTTCCTCTCTCACTCCTTCCACACTCTCTTTCCCCTTTCCCCCTCTCACTCCTTTCCCTCCCTCTCTTTCCCCTTCCCCCTCTCTCTCACTCCTTCCCCTTCCCCCTCTCTCTCACTCCTTCCCCTCTCTGTCTCCTCTTCCCCCTCTCTCTCACTCCATCCCCCTCTCTCTCACTTCTTCCCTCTCTGTCTCCCCTTCCCCCTCTCTCTCACTCCTTCCCCTCTCTGTCTCCTCTTCCCCCTCTCTCTCACTCCTTCCTGCTCTCTCTCACTCCTTCTCTCGCTGTCTCCCCTTCCCCCTCTCTCTCTTTTCTTCCACGCTCTCTTTTCCCTTCCCCTCTCTTTCCTGCTCCTTCCCCTGTCTTTCCCAGAACAGGTCGCTCCAAAACTCATGAGTTAGAGCACTGGTCTAGTAAACCAGCGGTCGTGAGTTCAAATCTCACTGGGCCTACTCAACATCAGCTAATTTATTAAATTCACCATCTATTAACAAGGGCTTTAATTCTAAATATTAACCAGCTCTGAGACCGACCCTGGATCAACAGGCTTCCCTTGTCTCTCTTACACTCTCTCTCCCCTTCCAAATCTTTCTCTGCCCTCCCCATCACTGTTATGTTCAGAATAAATCAACAGGACTGTATCGTAAGCTGAAACTATTGTGACCTTGGTCTTTTTATTGAGACCCCAGAGTGGGAAAGCAGCATGGTAGATCACCTTATGTACCTGCTTGCCCCAGGGTGCACAAGTGACCCTTAGGCCTCCCACAGGTGTGCCCCCTAGTGGCAAGTCTTACATATTGGTGAGGTTTACGTGCATATATAACATCACTCCGCCCCCCAGCCCCATCCAAAGGCTTATGTACAAGTTATTTGCAAGTTGAGGTGACATGACGCCCTGTGTCCCCGGGTCGATCACCTGATTTGAATTCTTGGCATGGGTGAGTTGGTCGGAACGTTGCTGCCTGGCCGAGTGGCTGGTGTGATGGGACTGACGTGGCCAGTTCTTTTCACAATGGTGGCCTGTTTATCGATAGTTTTCAGTCTGGTCTGGTCCAAACGCTTTCTGCGTTTGCCCAGTATATGGTTTCACAACCAAACACTCCATTTTCATCACACACACACACACTCCATTCCCCTCTTTGGCTAACACAGTGCTCTCGGCCCATCTGGGGTCCCTGAATATTGCCGACGTCACTTACTCTGATGTGGCGTGGAGGGGGGCGTACGATCGTGGTGCATTCTCTGCTGAAAGCATACAGAAGGCTCGGTCCTGAGCGATTCTGCCTGGTGACTGCGTAGCAACCCGGGACAGCCAGGGTCTGCAGGGAGTCTACCATGACATGTGTGGTGCTCGGCTTTGTGGTTTGGGCTGCCCGCTGCGGACTATTGTCGCTGACCCTAAGGTCTGGCGAGCCCAGGATGGCCGATACGGCCCTGAGACTTTCAGTGGTAGCGGGAGGCCGTGTGGTCTCCGTGGATCCTGGGCCATAGTACAGAGGTTCCCGCACCACCGACTGTGTGTAGCCTCCCTGCCTTTCTTTGCAACGTTGCAGGGTTTGCCCCACAGGGGGGGCAATCTGATGGGATGAGCATTATGTCTTTGCGATGGATAAGCTGCATCACCCCCATCTGGCGGTTCGCCGTGAGCAGGCGGTAATGTGGGACCCTGGTTGGTCCAGGTCCTAAACTGAGGGGGCCGTTACGGTTGACTCATCGCTTTCTCGCACTTCCGTAACAACGAGCAGGTCTGTGGGCTGCGCCATTTCCACCCCGGTTGGTGGGCAAGGTTGGCCAACTGAGGGCATCAGCGCCGTTCTCAGTGCCTGGCCCGTGGCGGATCATGTTACAGAGCACAGACAGTGTAAGACATATTCGAAACAAAGCCTTGATAATGGTGCCTCTGCTCTCCCAAAACTGTGGGATGGGCAGCTTGTCTGACTCGGGCACATATTGGGATCCACGTTGGTGCGTCTCTTTTGCCCTGTGAACGCAGGCTACTGCCTTGGGTAACTTATAGGATACATGTACAACCGGTTGGGGCTTGCCCGCTATTTTGGCTTGGTGTACAACACTCCGGAACTTGTGTGGTAACACATCACTTGCTACGAACACTTTTTTAGAGACATATACAACTGGTTGGGATTCGCCCGCTTCTTTGGCTTGCTGTACAACACTCCCGACCTCGTGTGGTAACACATCACTTGCTACAAGCACTTTGTCAGATACATATACAACTGGTTGGGGCTCACCCGCTACTTTGGCTTGCTGTACAACACTCCCGACCTCGTGTGATAACACATCACTTGCTACAAACACTTTGTCAGATACATATACAACTGGTTGGTGTTTGCCCTCTACTTTGGCTTGTTTTAACGTACCCCCGACCCCATATGATAGTACATCATTGGCCGCGAAAGAATGCTCACATGGGTTCCACAGTGCAAACAACTTATTGGAACGTAGTGGGTTCCTGGCCTTCTCAGCGGCCCTCCACTTTACCTTTGCCCCAAACCCAGTCGCCTTCCTTGCTGGGCAACACATGCCTCTGTTCCGTTGCGGCCACATCCCGTCGTCTGGACGCTCTCTCGACCCGTGGTCTGGACGCTTCTCTCGACTGCCAGCATCTTCCTCCCCAGGGATTTCACATCTGGCGTCGGGAAGACACATTCGGTTTCGGCCGGAGCCCCGCTCCGCTTGGTTGACCTGGAGCCTTTTCCGTCGCCGCGAAGAGGTCATCGGCTTCGGGTGGTGGGTACCCCCGTCTGTAACCGCTGCTCGGTTGATCTTCGCCTCCTCGTGGTCGCGACGAGCGGCCTGTGCCTCGGGGTTCTGCAAATCGATCTGCACTTCGACGCCTGGTTCAGCTGAAGGTGGGGGCTTGCTCAGCCTTTGAGCAAGGGGTGAGGTTGTTCGCCAGAGAAGGTACACGGAGGTCTTCCCAGTTCCATCGAATCTTCCCCATCCACCTTCTACCAAGCAGCATTGGCCCATCACCTGAAACAATCCACAGTGGTAAATCGTGCACTGCTCCCTCATGGGATACCCTTATGCCCGCACTACCAATAACTGGTATCAGTTCCTTGGTGTAGGTGCGCAGCTTTGCCTGAATCGGGATCAGCTTGGGTCGTTGTGCTCTGTCGCCCCCCACAGCCTCTCGAATGCCTTCTGGCTCATTATTGATTGAATCGCCCCCGTGTCTAGTTCCATGGAGACTGGAGTGCCGTTAAGTTCAACTTTTAACATTATCGGAGGGCTTTTGGTGGTGAAGGTGTGTATCCCATCTACTTCCCCTTCAGCCTCAGGTTGAGTTGCCTCTCCTGCTCGTTCAGCGTGACCCTCTGCCACGTGGTGAGTCACAGATCGTTTGCACATTCGCTGGAGGTGCCCCATTGTTCCACAGCCCTTACACACACAGGGCTTGAATCGACATTGATGAGCTCGATGGCTGCCCCAGCAGCGCCAACATGGTGCTAATGGATACGCATTCATGCCCCACGGCGGACTCTGAGTCACTCTAGGCCTAGGTCTGGCCTCTGCGGTCATGTGGGCCCTGTCCTGTGCCGTTCTGCCTGCTGAATACATTATTTTATGCACAGTACTTGCCGGTGAGCTTCGATTCTGTGAGGGTATCTGTTTCGTGTTATCGCTCGTGGATATGAAGGCTTGGGCTATCGCGATGGCCTTGCTCAGATAGAAACATAGAAACATAGAAAATAGGTGCAGGAGTAGGCCATTCGGCTCTTTGAACCTGCACCACCATTCAATAAGATCATGGCTGATCATTCACCTCAGTACCACTTTCCTGCTTTCTCTCCATACCCATTGATCCCTTTAGCCGTAAGGGCCGTAGCTAACTCCCTCTTGAATATATCCAATGAATTGGCCTCAACAACTCTCTGTGGTAGAGAATTCCACAGGTTAACAACTCTCTGAGTGAAGAAGTTTCTCCTCATCTCAGTCCTAAATGGCCGACCCCTTATCCTTAGACTGTGACCCCTGGTTCTGGACTTCCCCAACATCGGGAACATTCTTCCTGCATCTAACCTGTCCCATCCCGTCAGAATCTTATACGTTTCTATGAGATCCCCTCTCATCCTTCTAAACTCCAGTGTATAATTGTCCAGTTTATCCAGTCTCTCCTCATATATCATTCCAGCCATCCAGGGAATCAGTCTGGTGAACCTTCGCTGCATTCCCTCAATAGCAAGAACGTCCTTCCTCAGATTAGGAGATCAAAACTGAACACAATATTCCAGATGAGGCCTCACCAAGGCCCTGTACAATTGCAGTAAGACCTCCCTGCTCCTATACTCAAATCCCCTCGCTATGAAGGCCAACATGCTATTTGCCTTCTTCACCGCCCGCTGTACCTGCATGCCAACTGTCAATGACTGATGTACCATGACACCCAGGTCTCATTGCACCTCCCCTATTCCTAATCTGTCACCATTCAGATAATGTTCTGTCTTCGTGTTTTTGCCCCCAAAGTGGATAACCTCACATTTATCCACAATATACTGCATCTGCCATGCATTTGCCCACTCACCTAACCTGTCCAAGTCACCCTGCAGCCTTTTAGCGTCCTCCTCACAGCTCACACTGCCACCCAGTTTAGTGTCATCTGCAAACTTGGAGATATTACACTCAATTCCTGCATCCAAATCATTGATGTATATTGTAAATAGCTGGGGTCCCAGCACTGAGCCCTGCGGCACTCCACTAGTCATTGCCTCCCATTCCGAAAAGGACCCGTTTATCCCTGGATTCGGCAGACAGCAGCTTGCGAAGGATGACCTCGTGGCCGATTCCAAGCACGAAACCGTTCGTCAACATTTGCCACAAAGATCCATCAAAAATCGTACTGCCTCGCAAGGAATCTTCTGGCCCTGGGAGCGACGGTGCTTGTAAAAGTGATACCTGGCCTTTAAGATGCTCTCCTTCGGCTTGAGGCGTTCCCACACCAGCGCACACAGCTCTGTGTAAGTCTTCTCCTCTGGTTTGACCAGTGCCAGCAGATTTTTGAGCAGGCCGTATATCGGAGACCCACATACGGTGAGGAGAATCGCCCTGGGCTTGATCGCTCTCTCTTAGCCTCGTCCTGTTCATTGGCGACGAAGTACCGGTCGAGACGCTCAACGAAGGCTTCCCAAATCATCACCCTCAACAAATCCCTCAACAATACCAACGGCAGCCATTACTGCATAAAGGTTCGTGATCCGTTACTCGTCGCCAGTATGTGATGTTCAGAATAAATCCACAGGACTGTATTGAAAGCTCAAACTGTTGTGACCTTGTGCTCTTTATTCAGACTCCAGAGTGGGGAAGTAGCATGGTGAGTCACCTTATATACCTGCTTGTCCCAGGGTGCACAGGTGACCATTGGGTCTCCCACAGGTGTGCCCCCTAGTGGCAAGTCTTACATATTGGTGACGTTTACATGCATACACAACATTCATGACCCGTTCCACATCTTTTTATTCCTCACTCACTTTCCCGCTATTTCGCTTTCTCCGTCTCTCACTCATTCCCCTCTCCCCCTTTCCCCTCTCTCGCCTCACCCTCTTCCCATCCCACTCTCTCCCCTTCCGACTCTGCCTTTCCACTCTCCCTCTCCCTCCTCCTTCTCCGCTCCCTTTCTTCCCCTCCCTCCTCTCTCTATCTCTTTTCCCTTTCCTTTCAGATTCTCCCCTTCTCCCTCTCTCCCCGTCCCCTTTCTCTCTCCCCTGCCTCCTCCCTCTTTCGACTTCCCATCTCTCTCCCCTCCCCCTCTCGCTCTGGGGAATGACGCACAGCCAGGGGCAGGTGGCTCCATAGCTCAGGGGTTAGAGCACTGGTCTGGTAAAACAGGGGTCATGGGTTCAAATCTCAGTGGGGCCTACTCAAAATTAGCTCAGTACTTAAATTCACTGTCAATTAACAAGGGCTTTAATTATAAAGATTAAACAGCTCTGAGATTGACCCTGAAACAACAAGTTCCCCTCACGCCTTTCCTTGTCTCTCTGCTTTCCAGATCACGACTCGTTCTACATTTTTTTTTAACTCCTCTCT
Source organism: Pristiophorus japonicus (assembly GCF_044704955.1). Lineage (NCBI taxonomy): Eukaryota > Metazoa > Chordata > Chondrichthyes > Pristiophoridae > Pristiophorus > Pristiophorus japonicus. The sequence goes on from NW_027254047.1 coordinate 568,000, forward strand.
CACTTTCCCGTGATCTCACTTTCTCCATCTATCTCTCCCCTTCCCCTCTCTCTCCTTCCGCTCCCTCCCCTCACTCCTCTCTCTCCCTCTTTTGCCTTTCTTTTCAGATTCTCCCCTGCTCCCTCTCTCCCCTTCCTTTCTCTCTCCCCTGCCTCCTCCCTCTCTCGACTTCCCATCTCTCTCCCCTTTCCCTCTCTCTCCCCTTCCCCTCTCCTCCCTCCTCTCTCTCACTCTTTTGCCTTTCTTTTCAGATTCTCCCCTGCTCCCTCCCTCTCCCCTTCCTTTCTCTCTCCCCTGCCTCCTCCCTCTCTCGACTTCCCATCTCTCTCCCCTTTCACTCTCACTCTCTCCCATTCCCCTCTGGCTGACTCCTTCCCCCTTTCTCTCCCATTCCCTCTCCCACTCATTCCCCTCTCTCCCTCCTTTTACAACTTCCAAGCACTAATCTCTCTCACAGTGCCGGCACAGACACGATTGGCTGAATGGCCCTCCTTGTGTGCTGTAAGATTCTGTCAATGTTCAGAGATGAATCACCAACAATGATTATTCGGGCCCCATCTCCATGTTAACAATAGTAAGATGCAAAAAGGAGCAAGTGTCACAAGTGGCTCCATACCTCAGGGGTTAGAGCACTGGTCTTGTAAACCAGGGGTTGTGGGTTCAAATCTCATTGGGGTGAACGCAATCTTGGCTTCTGTTACTGAATTGACCGTCAATCGGCGACAGGCCGACACCATCAACAGGAACCGCTCACTCTGCACTTTACAATCTGCCCACAGCACTTTCACTTCCCACCCCCAGTCTGTATCCCACCTTTTCCACATCCAGTCTCAGAGACACAAATATATCATCGACTCATAGAAACTTACAGATGGGAAGGAAACCATTTCGGCCCATCGTGTCTGTGCCGGCCGACCAAGACCTATCTGCTGGGCAGGCCACATAGTCCGCATGCACCAGACACGAGACTCCCAAAGCAAGCGCTCTACTCGGAACTCCTTCACGGCAACCAAGCCAAAGGTGGGCAGAGGGAATGTTACAGGAACACCCTCAAAGCCTCCCTGATAAAGTACAACATCCCCAACGACACCTGGGAGTCCCTGGCCAAAGACCAGTCTGCCCTAAGTGGAGGAGGAAGTGCATCCGAGAGGGCGCTGAGCACCTCGAGTCTTGTCGCCAAGCGCAGGCAGTGGAAGGATCGTGTGGCAAACCAGCCCCACCCTCCCCTTCCCTCAACGACTATCTGTCCCACCTGTGACAGGGACTGTGGTTCCTGTATTGGACTGTTCAGTCACCTCAGGACTCATGTTGAGAGTGGAAGCAAGTCTTCCTCGATTCCGAGGGACTGCCTATGATGATGATCTAATCCCACTTTCCAGCTCTCGGTGCGTAGCCCTGTAGCTTACGGCACTTCAAGTGCACATCCAAGTACCTTTTAAACGTGGTGAGGGTTGCTGCCTCTACCACCCGTTCAGGCAGTGAGTTCCAGACCCCCACCATCCTCTGGGTGAAGGAATGGAGGTCTCCCCTCAGCCTCCTCTGTTCCAAAGAAAACAACCCCAGCCCATCCAATCTTTCCTCGTCACTAAAATTCTCCAGTCCCGCCAACATCCTGGTAAATCTCTGCACCCTCTCCAGTGCAATCACATCCTTCCTGTGATATCCTGACATTTCCCAGTTCCTGCCTTCGCTGGTTTTAGTCTCAAGATGCGGCAATGGACACAAGATGATCCAGTTGAGATTTTCCACAAATAATGAATCCCACGGCCACATCTGTTTGACCCTCGGAGGGCATTCTGTAAATTCACCAAATGTATTAAATGCATACCTTACCCCCGCCCTGTGGTTACGCTCGAACTGTATACAACACTGGTTAGGCCACAGCTGGAGTACTGCGTGCAGTTCTGGTCACCACATTACAGGAAGGATGTGATTGCACTGGAGAGGGTGCAGAGGAGATTTACCAGGATGTTGCCAGGACTGGAAAATTTTAGCTATGAGGAAAGATTGGATAGGCTGGGGTTGTTTTCCTGGGAACAGAGGAGGCTGAGGGGAGATTTAATTGAGGTGTATAAAATTATGAGAGGCCTGGATACAGTGGATAGGAAGGACCTATTTCCCCTTAGCAGAGGGGTCAACAACCGGTGGGCATAGATTTAAAGTAATTGGGGGGAGGTTTAGAGGGGATTTGAGGGGAAATGTCTTCACCCAGAAGGTGGGGGGGGGGGTCTGGAACTCACTGCCTGAAAGGGTGGTAGAGGCAGAAACCCTCACCACATTTAAAAACTACTTGGATGTGCACTTGAAGTTCCGTAACCTACAGGGCTACGGACTGAGAGCTGGAAAGTGGGATTAGGCTGGGTAACTCTTGGTCGGCCGGCGCGGACACGATGGGCCGAAATGGCCTCCTTCCGTGCTGTAAATGTTTATGATTCTCTGATTCTCTCTCTCACTCCTTCCCACATTCTACCCGACATAAACTAGAGGTGATCCAAAACTCGGCTGCCCCATGTCCTAACTCGCACCGAGTCCCACTCACCTATCACCCACTGAGCTCGCTGTCCCATGTCCTAACTCGCACCGAGTCCCGCTCACCCATCACCCCCTGTGCTCACTGCCCCGTGTCCGAACTCGCACCAAGTCCTGCTCACCCATCACCCTCTGTGCTCACTGCCCCGTGTCCTAACTCGCACCGAGTCCCGCTCACCTATCACCCACTGTGCTTGCTGTCCCGTGTCCTAACTCACAACGAGTCCCGCTCACCCATCACCCCCTGTGCTCGCTGACCCGTGTCCTAACTCGCACCGAGTCCTGCTCACCCCTCACCCCCTGTGCTCGCCGACCGACATTGAATCCTGGTTAAGCAACGACTCGATTTCAAAATTCTCATCCTTGTTTTCAAATCCCTCCATGGCCCCTCGCCCCTCCCCATCTCCGTAACCTCTTCCAGCCCCTACACCCCTCCCTATCTCTGTAATCTTCTCCAGCCTCTACACCCCCTCCCTATCTCCGTAACCTACTCCAGCCCCTACACCCCTCCCTATCTCTGTAACCTCCTCCAGCCACGACACCCCACCCTATCTCTGTAACCTCCTCCAGCCCTTACACCCCTCACTATCTCTGTAACCTCTTCCAGCCACTACAACCCTCCCTATCTCTGTAACCCCCTCCAGCCCCTACACTGCTCACTATCTCTGTAATCTCATCCAGCCCCTACACCCCTCCCTATCTTTGTAACCTCTTCCTGCACCTATAGCCCTCCCTATCTCTGTAACCTTCTCCAGCCCTACACCCCTCCCTATCTCTGTAACCTCCCCAAGCCACTACATCCCTCCCTATCTCTGTAACCTCCCCAAGCCCCTACACCCCTCCCTATCTCTGTAACCTCCTCCAGCCGCTACACCCCCCCTATCTCTGTAATCTCTTCCAGCCCCACAACCCCCTGAGATGTCTGCACTCCTCTAATTCTGCCCTCTGACCATCCCTGATTATAATCGCTCCACCATCGCTGGCCGGGCCTTCTGTTGCCTGGGCCCCAAGCTCTGGAACTCCCTCCCTAAACCTCTCCGCCTCTCTACCTCTCTTTCCTCCTTCAAGACACTCCTTAAAACCGCCCCCCCACCTGCACTAATTTTTATCGCATAATCCTCCTGTGGAGCACCTTGGGACGTTTCACTACGTTAAAGGCGCTGTATAAATATACATTATTGTTGTTGTTCCCTCTGTCTCTCCTCTTCCCCGTCTCTCTCTCACTCCTTCCCCTCACTCTCCCCTTCCCTCTCTCTCACTCATTCGCCTCACTCTCCCCTTCCATCTCTCTCTCACTCCTTCCCCTCACTCTCCCCTTCCCTCTCTCGTCCTCTAATAGAGCCCCACCTAGTGGACTATCGATGTAATAACAACTACTGATACGCTCCTCTCTCTCTCCTTCTCTCTCTCTCTCTCTCTCTCCCCTTCCCCCTCTCACTCACTCCTTCCCTCTCCCTGTCCCTTTCCCCCGCTTTCTCCCCTCCCCATTCTCCGCTCCTCTCTCTCCACTCACTCCTCAATCTCTCTCCTCCCTCTCTCTCTCTCTCCTTTCCCTTCTGACTTTCTCCTTGCCCCTCTCTAACTCCTTCCGGCTCGAGAGACAGTGAGCGACAGAGAGAAAGTGATAGAGAGACAGAGGGAGTGAGACAGAGAGACAGAGAGACAGAGAGATTGGGCCAGAGTGTGACTGAGTTGCCTTGGGATGTTTTATCACGTGAAAGACACGATATATCGATGTTGAGAGGCGAATATTGAAGAGGTGGAGGCAGGAGTCTGGGGGATGAGACACAATCTGAGCGTTTCACTGACCCCTCCGCATTCTTCAAACACACAGCACTAACTGGGGAATGACCCACAGTCTCGGGCAGGTGGCTCCATAGCTCAGGGGTTAGAGCACTGGTCTAGTAAACCAAGATCGTGGGTTCAAATCTCACTGGGGTCCATTCTAAATTAGCTCAGTATTTAAAGTCACTGTCAATTAACAAAGGCTTTAATAATAAATATTAAACTGCACTGAGACCAACCCTGAAACAACAAGTTCTTTTCTCGTCTCAGTTGCACCATCTCTCCATCTGCCTTTGTCTTTTTACCCCTCTCTCCCTTTTCCGCTATCTCACTGTGATATATTTACAGAGCACAAGCACACACAGCTTCCAACATGGCAGGCAGCACGCTCGGAAGCCTCCGGAAATCTGCCTGGTTCTGTTTATTAGTAACTATGCAGTTGCAGTACGCAATACGTCCACATCCACAGTGTGGCGCTACAAACATTACAAGCTTACAGACATTACACTTCTCCCTCCTTAATGAAGAAGTAATTATAACAAACATCATACATAACTTTCATGTTTATACATAACACAGGATATAAACTTATTATTTTTCCCATATTTACAAATTTAACTTTACCACTTGTTTTCCATTTCGAAGAGGATCCCTTCGCTCTCGAACCGGACCTTCCAAACATGGTGTCGATTTCACACTCATTCGAGGCTCATCCTGAGGAACGTTTTCCTCCACGGAATTTCCTTGATTTTCATTTGAACTCACTCTAACGTCAGGCTCTTTGTTTTCCTGACTCGGACTCAGACTTTCATTCTGATTCTCTCCTGGATTTGTTTCCAGTCCATTGGATTTAGGATTTGCTACTGGTGTATCAAAACTATCTGATGAGTCAGAAATAATTGAATCATTCCCACCTTCAACTCCTTCAATGTCTGTAGGTAAAATATGATCAATATGGACAAACCTAACCTGTCCATTATCAAATATCTTTACCAAATATGTGCGAGGACCACATATCTTCACCACTCTTCCTGGTAATCACTTTAACCATTTATGGTGATGGTTCTTCACTCTCACCTTCTGGTTTAATTTCACACTTCTCTCTTTTACTCTACCTCTATCATGATTCTCTTTCTGTTTTAATTGTGTCTCTTCGACGGACTGTGCCAAATTTGGCTTTAACAACGAGAATCTGGTTCATGGCTGTCATTGGAGAAACAACTCTGCTGGTGTTCTACCAGTAGTTGTGTGAGGAGTATTTCGATATGTAATCAAAAAATTTGCCAATTTGTGATCCAATGACAACTGTCGTTTCCTTGGATTTGGATCTAACATTTGTTTTATGAAGGCACGTTTTACAATTTTTACAGTGCGCTCTGCTGCACCATTCGAAGCAGGGTGGTGTGGTGGAACCTTGGTATTTTTTACACCATTTTTGCTCGTGAATTGTGCAAATTCTTCTGAACGAAATTGTGGTCCATTATCTGAAACAATTTCTTCAGCGAAGCCAAATGAAGAAAATAATTTTCGTAAAATGTCCACTGTTTTACTTGTTGTTATTTTCCACATTGGAAACACCTCAGCCCACTTCGAATGGCTATCAATCACAATGAACAATTGTTGTCCTTCTAACTCAGCAAAATCAATATGTAGCCTTTGCCACACCTTGGGAGTGGGTGCATTTCAAATTGCATCCAATTTTTCAATGGTTGGATGTAAGCCATCTTTGTCTACTCTGTACCCTAAGTACTCAACTGAGTTTTTAAATAACTCACACTTACGAGCAGACACTCGCACTCTGTGCTTCTCTAGCTGTTTGAGGACTTCATTCAATGTTTTAGTAATGAGTCTAGTAAGAAGGAGGAACTGAGGGAAATCCTTATTAGTCGGGAAATTGTGTTGGGGAAATTTATGGGATTGAAGGCCGATAAATCCGCAGGGCCTGATGGAGTGCATCCCAGAGTACTTAAGGAGGTGGCCTTGGAAATAGCGAATGCATTGACAGTCATTTTCCAACATTCCATAGACTCTGGATCAGTTCCTATGGACTGGAGTGTAGCCAATGTAACCCCACTTTTTAAAAAAGGAGGGAGAGAGAAAACAGGGAATTATAGACCGGTCAGCCTGACATCGGTAGTGGGTAAAATGATGGAATCAATTATTAAGGATGTCATAGCAGCGCATTTGGAAAGAGGTGACATGATAGGTCCAAGTCAGCATGGATTTGTGAAATGGAAAGCATGCTTGACAAATCTTCTGGAATTTTTTGAGGATGTTTCCAGTAGAGTGGACAAGGGAGAACCAGTTGATGTGGTGTATTTGGACTTTCAGAAGGCTTTCGACAAGGTCCCACACAAGAGATTAATGTGCAATGTTAAAGCACATGGGATTGGGGTAGTGTGCTGACGTGGATTGAGAACTGGTTGGCAGACAGGAAGCAAAGAGTAGGAGTAAATGGGTACTTTTCAGAATGGCAGGCAGTGACTAGTGGGGTACCGCAAGGTTCTGTGCTGGGGCCCCAGCTGTTTACATTGTACATTAATGATTTAGACGAGAGAATTAAATGTAGTATCTCCAAATTTGCGGATGACACTAAGTTGGGTGGCAGTATGACCTGCGAGGAGGATGCTATGAGGCTGCAGAGTGACTTGGATAGGTTAGGTGAGTGGGCAAATGCATGGCAGATGAAGAATAATGTGGAGAAATGTGAGGTTATTGAGGCCAATTCACTAAATATATTCAAAAAGGAGTTAGATGTAGTCCTTACTACTAGGGGGAATCAAGGTGTACGGCGAGAAAGCAGGAATGGGGTACTGAAGTTGCATGTTCAGTCATGAACTCATTGAATGGCGGTGCAGGCTCGAAGGGCCGAATGGCCGGCTCCTGCATCTATTTTCTATGTTTCTATGTTTCTGTATTATTATGAATTTGCCTATTTGATGCTGAAATTAGTATGTCATCCAAATAACATACTACCCCTTCAATACCTTGCAAAACCTGGTTCATTACCCCTTGGAATATGACAGGGGCGGAAGACACTCCAAACGGTAACCTATTAAATTGATATGGGCCGAGATGAGTATTTATAGTCAAACATGACTTGGACTCCTCATCTAGTTCAAGCTGTAAGTAGGCATTCGTCAGATCCAGTTTTGAGAAGATCTGACCACCTGTCAGTGTTGTGAACAAATCTTCTATATTCGGCAATATATTGGGGACATTACCCTCTAGAACCTGGTTTACGGTTACCTTATAATCACCACACAATCTTACCTTACCATCAGACTTAGGTACAACAACAATGGGTGTAGCCCAATATACATCAATCTATCTTACAAATAATGTTCTCAGTCTCTAGCCTTTTGAGTTCTTGCTCAACTTTCTCCTTGAGTGCATATGGTACGAAACGTGGCTTGTAATTAAACTGATCTAGCGTCCTTCTGTACCCTGACACTCGAAGCCTTGGATCGGACTGCCCATTTCACAGAACACCTTCGGATACTGCTTGATAACCTCATCCGTTGATGAAAATCTTGCTTCCACACAGAAAATCTCACTCCAATCCGGCTTCAGTGAGCTCAACCAATTTCTTCCGAGTAAAGCAGGCTTGTCTCCTTTCACTACTATTAGAGGCAAGTTCTGAAATTGATCTTTATATTTCACCGGTACGGTGATACGACCTACCACAGGAATTTTCTCTCCCGAGTAGCCTCGCAGCTCTATCTTGGATTTCTCCAGTTGGAAATTGTCGAGGTACAGTGACTCCGGTACTACACTCACGGATGCACCCGTGTCAATTTCCATTGGTATCTTGAATCCCGTAACATCTATGTGGCTTTTGATGCTTCCCGAATCGCTGTCCGTTAACCTCGTGCTCCTGATGACATGTAACTCTAACATCTCCTCGTCCTGTTGTTGTTCTTCCATGCTATGTAGTCTCTTGGGATTTCTATCATAGCTTTGAACGCTGGACTCATAGCTTTAAAAACTGGTTTGCCCTTCAGTCGGCATGCCTTTGCAAGATGCCCAGTCTTTTTGCAGAAGAACCACTCTGCCTTCACGTATGGACAACTTTGAGCAATGTGTTGTCCCAGGCACCTATAGCACGACTTCGACACTCTGTTAGAATTTGCAGTTTCTGAGACTTTGGGCCCCAACCGTCTTTTACCTTGATCGTGCAGGTGATTTACCTCGGTTGACTGACGACCGTAATTATTATTTAATTCTCGGGAATATTGTTCAGCCATGCCCATCGACCTCGCTGTCTGACAAGCAATCTCAAAAGTCAAGTCATCTGTCATCAATAACTTCCTTCTGATCGCATCATTTTTCACCCCACAAACAAAACGATCCCGTAATGCGCGGTTTTGAAAGTTTCCATAATTACAGTGCATCGATAGCTTTTTTAATGCTACGATGTAATCACTGATATTTTCATCAGCCTTTTGATTCCGAATCCCGAAATGATAGCTTTCAGCAATTTCTAACGGTTTGGGGTTATAGTGCTGCTCCAGTTTCGTTAAAATCTCTTTAAGCGTTGTGTCCTTTGGCTCGTCAGCCACAAGCAGATTTACAAGGGTTTTGTATAATGTCGGACCTGCCTCTGATAAGAAGATCGCTTTCTTACGTTCCAACACAGCCCGGTTCTGGACTGCATTGTCTGGAACTTCGATTATGTTATTTGCAGTGAAATACATTTGTAGCTGATCCACATACGCTTTAAAACGTTCCCGTTCGTGTCTATATTCTCCTAAATGTCCGATTACACCAGCCATTTTAATCTCTAGCTGTTCACACCGTGTGCTGTATTTTACCTCGGATTATTGCAGCTTTTTCCAAAGACAGAACCTTCCAAAGTCACTCTGTCGGCTGGCTGAATCCTTCACCAACAAAATTTAAGCTTCAAATCATCCGAAAAATCCCATCTCGCCGCCAAATGTGATATATTCACACGCAGCTTCCTAACATGGCAGGCAGCTCTGTCGGAAATCTCCGGAAATCTGCCTGGTTCTGTTTATTATTAACTCTGCAGTTGCATTACACAATACGTCCACATCCACAGTGTGGAGCTACAAACATTACAAGCTTACAGACATTACACTCACTTTTCCCGTCTCTCACTCATTCCCCTCTCCCCCCTTCCCCCTCCCTCTCCTCACACTCTTCCCTTCTTCTCTCTATTTTCATTCACTCCCCACTCCTCCCCTCTCTCTCCTTCCTCCTCTATCTTCCCTCTTTCTCCCCTTCCCCTTTCGTTACCCCTTCCCCTCTCACTCCCCCCTTCCCGCTCTCCTGCTCCCCCTCTCTTTTCCTCTCTCCTCTCTCTCACCCCTTCCCCTCTTGCTCACCTTCCCCTCCCTCTCTCTCCCTCCCTGTCTCCCTTTCCCCGTCTCTCACTCCTTCCCCACACTCTCCCCTACCCAGTATCTCCCCCCTCTCTACCCTTACCCCACTCTCTTACTCCTTCCCCACTCTCTCCCCTACCCAGCCTCTCCCCACTCTCTCCCCTTCCCCCACTCTCTTACTCCTTCCCCTTTCGCTCTCCCCTCCCACTCCTTTCCCTCCCACACTCTCTCTGTGTCCATCCCTTCCCTCTCTTTCCCCACCTCCCTCTCTTCCTCGCTGCCTCCCCTCCACCCTCTCTCCCCTTCCCCATCCCTCTCTCCCCTTCCCCCTCTCTCTCCCCCCTCTCTCTCTCATCCCTTCCCCCCCTCTCACCTACCCTCTCTCTCTTCCCTTCCCCCTCTCTCTCACTCTCTCTCCCCTTCCGACACTCTCTCTCCCCTCTTCTGTCTCCACTTTTTTGGCCCCCTCCCACCTCCCTTTCTCTCCTTCCCTCGCTCTCGCTCTACCCTTTCCCATCAGACTCTCCCCCTCCCCCTCTGGCCCATTCCCCCCTCTCTCCCTTTCTCCCTCCCTCCCCACTCTCTCCCCTCCCCACTCTCTCCTTCCCCCTCTCTATCACTCATTCGCCACTCTCTCCCCCTCCCCTCCCTCCCTCTCTTTCCCATCTCCACCTCTCTCTCCCATTCCCCTCTCTCTTCCTCCCTGTCCCCAGGGGTTGTGAGTTCAAATCTCACTGGGGCCTACTCAAAATTAGCTCAGCATTTAAATTCACCGTCAATTAACAGGGGCTTTAATTATACATATTAAACAGCTCTGAGACTGACCCTGGAACAACAGGCTCCCCTCACATCCTTCCCCCTCTCCTCTTCTCGTCTCTTTTACACTCTCTCTCCCCTTCCAAATCTCTCTCTTCCTTCCCCATCACGACCCGTTCTACATCTTTTTACCCCTCTCTCCCTTTCCCACTATCTCGCTTTCCCCGCCTCTCACTCATTCCCTTCTCCCCTTCCCCCTCCCACCCCTCACCCTCTCTCCTTCCCCCTTTCTCCTTCCCCTCTCTACTTTCATTCTTTCCTCACTCCTTCCCTCTCTCTCCCCTTCGCCTCTCTCTCTCCCCTTCCCCTCTCTTTTCCCCTTCCCCTCTCGCTCCCCCTTCCTGCTCTCCCCCTCCTCCTCTCTTTTCCTCTCTCCTCTCTCTCACTCCTTCCCCTCCCTCTCGCTCCCAAAGCCCTCTCTCTTCCTCCGTCTCACCTTCCCTCGCTCACTCCATCTGCTCTCTCTCCCATTCCCCCTCTCTCTCACTCCCTCCAGTCTCTATTTTCCCTTCCCCTATCTTTCCTGCTTCTTCCCCTGTCTTTACCCGAACAGGTGGCTCCATAGCTCAGGGGTTAGAGCACTGGTCCAGTAAACCAGGGGTCGTGAATTCAAATCTCACTGGGGCCTAATTTATTATTTAAATACCCGTCTCTCATTCCTCCCACTCTCTTCGCCCTTTTCCCTCCCTCCTGTCTCTTTATTTTTCCTTTCCTTTCAGGTTCTCTCCCTCTCTCTCCCCTCCCCCTCTCTCTCTCACTCCTTCCCCCTCTCTCCCCTTAGCATCTCTTTCCGCTTCCTCCCTCTCTCTCCCATTCCCCCTCTCTCTCACTCCTTCCCCTTTCTCTCCCCTTCCGCTCTCTCCCATTACCCTCTTTCCCACTTCAACCCCTCTCTCTCCACCCCCTTCCACACTCTCTCTCTTCATCCTTTCCCTCTCTTCCTCGCTGTCTCCCCTTCCCTCTATCCCCACTCTCTCCCGTGCCCCTCTCCCTCTCCCCTTCCCTTGCTATCTCTCCCCTTCTCTCTCTCTCTCCCCTTCCCCCTCTCTCTCACTCCTTTCACTCTCTCTTTTCCCTTCCCCTCTCTTTCCTGTTCCTTCCCGGTCTTTCCCAGAGTTGGTGGCTTCATAGCTCAAGGGTTAGAGCTCTGGTGTTATAAACCAGGAGTTGTGAGTTCAGATCTCACTGGGGCCTGCTCAGTATTAAATTCACTGTCAATTAACAAGGGCTTTAATTATAAATATTAAACAGCTCCGAGACTGACCCTGGAACAACTGGCTCTCTTCTCGTCTCTCGAGCACTCTCTCCCTCCCTTCCACACATTTTGTCCCCTTCCTGTTCTACATCTTTTTTCCCCATCTTTCACTCATTCCCCTCGCCCTCCTTCCCCATCCCTCGCTTCACCCTCTCTCCTTCCCCTTTCGCTCCCCTTCCCTCTCTACTTTCATTCGCTCCCCACTCCTTCCTCGTCGATCTTACTTCTCTCCCCAACCCTTCTGTCCACTAACCACTCCTTCACCCTCTCTCCCCTTCCCTCTCTCACTCCATCCTCTCTCTCCCTCTCTTCCACACACTCTCTCCCCTTACCCCCTCTTTCCTTTCCCCCTCTGTCTCTCCCTTCCCCTCTCTCTTCCTCCCTGTCTCCCCTTCCCGCTCTCTCTCACTCCTTCCCCTCTCTCTTTCCCCTTCACCCTCTCTCCCTCCTTCCACTCTCTCCTTTCCCTTCCCCTCTCTTTCCTGCTCCTTCTCCTGTCGTTTCCAATACAGGTGACTCCATAGCTCAGGGGTTAGAGCACTGGTCTAGTAAACCAGGGGTTGTGAGTTCAAGTCTCACTGGGGCCTATGCAAAATTAGCTCAGTATTGAAATTCACTGTCAATTAACAAGGGCTTTGATTATAAATATTAAACAGCTCCGAGACCAACCCTGCAACAACAGGCTCCCCTCACACCCAGCTGTGCAGTTTATTGGTGAGGCCGCACCTGGAGTACTGCATGTAGTTTTGGTCACCTTCCTTAAGGAAGGATATACTAGCTTTGGACGGGGTACAGAGACGATTCACTTGGTTGATTCCGGAGATGAGGGGGTTACCTTATGATGATAGATTGAGTAGTCTGGGTCTTTTCTTGTTGGAGTTCAGAAGGATGAGGTGTGATCTCATAGAAACATTTGAAATAATGAAATGGAGAGACAGGATAGAGGCAGAGAGGTTGTTTCCACTGGTCGGGGAGACTAGAACTCGGGGGCACAGCCTCAAATTATGGGGGAGCCAATTTAAAACCGAGTTGAGAAGGAATTTCTTCTCCCAGAGTGTTGTGAATCTGTGGAATTCTCTGCCCAAGGAAGCAGTTGAGGCTAGCTCATTCAATGCATTCAAGTCACAGATAGATAGATTTTTAACCAATAAGGGAATTAAGGGCTACGCGGAGCGGGCGGGTAAGTGGAGCTGAGACAACGGCCAGATCAGCCATGATCTTACTGAATGGCGGAGCAGGCTCGAGGGGCAAGATGGCCTGCTCCTGTTCCTAATTCTTATGTTCTTATGTTCCCCCTCTCCTCTTCTCGTCTCTCTTGCACTCTCTCTCCCCTTCCAAATCTCACTCTCCCTTCCCCATCACATCCCGTTCTACAGCTTTTTACCCCTCTCTTCCTTTCCCACTCTCTCGCTTTCACCATCTGTCACTCATTCCCTTCTCTCTCCTTCCCCCTCCCTTGCCTCACCCTCTCTCTCCCCTCCCCCTCTCTCTCTCACTCCTTCCCCCTCTCTCCCCTTAGCATCTCTTTCCGCTTCCTCCCTCTCTCTCCCATTCCCCCTCTCTCTCACTCCTTCCCCTTTCTCTCCCCTTCCGCTCTCTCCCATTACCCTCTTTCCCACTTCAACCCCTCTCTCTCCACCCCCTTCCACACTCTCTCTCTTCATCCCCTCCCTCTCTTTCCCTCTCTTCCTCGCTGTCTCCCCTTCCCTCTATCCCCACTCTCTCCCGTGCCCCTCTCCCTCTCCCCTTCCCTTGCTATCTCTCCCCTTCCCTCTCTCTCCCCTTCCCCCTCTCTCTCACTCCTTTCACTCTCTCTTTTCCCTTCCCCTCTCTTTCCTGCTCCTTCCCGGTCTTTCCCAGAGTTGGTGGCTTCATAGCTCAAGGGTTGGAGCTCTGGTGTTACAAACCAGGAGTTGTGAGTTCAGATCTCACTGGGGCCTGCTCAGTATTAAATTCACTGTCAATTAACAAGCGTTTTAATTATAAATATTAAACAGCTCCGAGACTGACCCTGGAACAACTGGCTCTCTTCTCGTCTCTCGAGCACTCTCTCCCTCCCTTCCACACACTCTGTCCCCTTCCTGTTCTACATCTTTTTACCCCTATCTCGCTTTCCCCGTCTTTCACTCATTCCCCTCGCCCTCCTTCCCCATCCCTCGCCTCACCCTCTCTCCTTCCCCTCTCGCTCCCCTTCCCTCTCTACTTTCATTCGCTCCCCACTCCTTCCTCGTCGATCTTACTTCTCTCCCCAACCTTTCTGTCCACTAACCACTCCTTCACCCTCTCTCCCCTTCCCTCTCTCACTCCATCCTCTCTCTCCCTCTCTTCCACACACACTCTCCCCTTACCCCCTCTTTCCTTTCCCCCTCTGTCTCTCCCTTCCCCTCTCTCTTCCTCCCTGTCTCCCCTTCCCGCTCTCTCTCACTCCTTCCCCTCTCTCTTTCCCCTTCACCCTCTCTCCCTCCTTCCACTCTCTCTTTTCCCTTCCCCTCTCTTTCCTGCTCCTTCTCCTGTCGTTTCCAATACAGGTGGCTCCATAGCTCAGGGGTTGTGAGTTCAAGTCTCACTGGGGCCTACTCAAAATTAGCTCAGTATTGAAATTCACTGTCAATTAACAAGTGCTTTGATTATAAATATTAAACAGCTCCGAGACCAACCCTGCAACAACAGGCTACCCTCACACCCAGTTGTGCAGTGTATTGGTGAGGCCGCACCTGGAGTACTGCGTGTAGTTTTGGTCACCTTCCTTAAGGAAGGATATACTAGCTTTGGACGGGATACAGAGACGATTCACTTGGTTGATTCCGGAGATGAGGGGGTTACCTTATGATGATAGATTGAGTAGTCTGGGTCTTTACTTGTTGGAGTTCAGAAGGATGAGGTGTGATCTCATAGAAACATTTGAAATAATGAAATGGAGAGACAGGATAGAGGCAGAGAGGTTGTTTCCACTGGTCGGGGAGACTAGAACTCGGGGGCACAGCCTCAAATTATGGGGGAGCCAATTTAAAACCGAGTTGAGAAGGAATTTCTTCTCCCAGAGTGTTGTGAATCTGTGGAATTCTCTGCCCAAGGAAGCAGTTGAGGCTAGGTCATTCACTGCATTCAAGTCACAGATAGATAGATTTTTAACCAATAAGGGAATTAAGGTTACGGGGAGCGGGCGGGTAAGTGCAGCTGAGACAACGGCCAGATCAGCCATGATCTTACTGAATGGCGGAGCAGGCTCGAGGGGCAAGATGGCCTGCTCCTGTTCCTAATTCTTATGTTCTTATGTTCCCCCTCTCCTCTTCTCGTCTCTCTTGCACTCTCGAAACGAATTTAAGGAGCTAGGAGCTAAATTAAAAAGTAGGACCTCAAAAGTAGTAATCTCGGGATTGCTACCAGTGCCACGTGATAGTCAGAGTAGGAATCGCAGGATAGCGCAGATGAATACGTGGCTTGAGCAGTGGTGCAGCAGGGAGGGATTCAAATTCCTGGGGCATTGGGACCGGTTCTGGGGGAGGTGGGACCAGTACAAACCGGACGGTCTGCACCTGGGCAGGACTGGAACCAATGTCCTAGGGGGAGTGTTTGCTAGTGCTGTTGGGGAGGATTTAAACTAATATGGCAGGGGGATGGGAACCAATGCAGGGAGACAGAGGGAAACAAAAAGGAGACAAAAGCAAAAGACAGAAAGGAGACGAGGAAAAGTAGAGGGCAGAGAAACCCAAGGCAAAGAACAAAAAGGGCCACTGTACAGCAAAATTCTAAAAGGACAAAGGGTGTTAATAAAACAAGCCTGAAGGCTTTGTGTCTTAATGCAAGGAGTATCCGCAATAAGGTGGATGAATTAATTGTGCAAATAGATGTTAACAAATATGATGTGATTGGGATTACGGAGACGTGGCTCCAGGATGATCAGGGCTGGGAACTCAACATTCAGGGGTATTCAACATTCAGGAAGGATAGAATAAAAGGAAAAGGAGGTGGGGTAGCATTGCTGGTTAAAGAGGAGATTAATGCAATAGTTAGGAAAGACATTAGCTTGGATGATGTGGAATCTATATGGGTAGAGCTGCAGAACACCAAAGGGCAAAAAACGTTAGTAGGAGTTGTGTACAGACCTCCAAACAGTAATAGGGATGTTGGGGAGGGCATCAAACAGGAAATTAGGGGTGCATGCAATAAAGGTGTAGCAGTTATAATGGGTGACTTTAATATGCACATAGATTGGGCTAGCCAAACTGGAAGCAATACGGTGGAGGAGGATTTCCTGGAGTGCATAAGGGATTGTTTTCTAGACCAATATGTTGAGGAACCAACTAGGGGGGAGGCCATCTTAGACTGGGTGTTGTGTAATGAGAGAGGATTAATTAGCAATCTCATTGTGCGAGGCCCCTTGGGGAAGAGTGACCATAATATGGTGGAATTCTGCATTAGGATGGAGAATGAAACAGTAATTTCAGACACCATGGTCCAGAACTTAAAGAAGGGTAACTTTGAAGGTATGAGGCGTGAATTGGCTAGGATAGATTGGCGAATGATACTTAGGGGGTTGACTGTGGATGGGCAATGGCAGACATTTAGAGACCGCATGGATGAAGTACAACAATTGTACATTCCTGTCTGGCGTAAAAATAAAAAGGGGAAGGTGGCTCAACCGTGGCTATCTAGGGAAATCAGGGATAGTATTAAAGCCAAGGAAGTGGCATACAAATTGGCCAGAAATAGCAGCGAACCTGGGGACTGGGAGAAATTTAGAACTCAGCAGAGGAGGACAAAGGGTTTGATTAGGACAGGGAAAATGGAGTACGAGAAGAAGCTTGCAGGGAACATTAAGGCGGATTGCAAAAGTTTCTATAGGTATGTAAAGAGAAAAAGGTTGGTGAAGACAAACGTAGGTCCCCTGCAGTCAGAATCAGGGGAAGTCATAACGGGGAACAAAGAAATGGCGGACCAATTGAACAAGTACTTTGGTTCGGTATTCACTAAGGAGGATACAAACAACCTTCCGGATATAAAAGGGGTCAGAGGGTCTAGTAAGGAGGTGGAACTGAGGGAAATCTTTATTAGTCGGGAAATTGTGTTGGGGAAATTGATGGGATTGAAGGCCGATAAATCCCCAGGGCCTGATGGACTGCATCCTAGAGTACTTAAGGAGGTGGCCTTGGAAATAGCGGATGCATTGACAGTCATTTTCCAACATTCCATTGACTCTGGATCAGTTCCTATGGAGTGGAGGGTAGCCAATGTAACCCCACTTTTTAAAAAAGTTGAGAGAGAGAAAACAGGGAATTATAGACCGGTCAGCCTGACCTCAGTAGTGGGTAAAATGATGGAATCAATTATTAAGGATGTCATAGCAGTGCATCTGGAAAATGGTGACATGATAGGTCCAAGTCAGCATGGATTTGTGAAAGGGAAATCATGCTTGACAAATCTTCTGGAATTTTTTGAGGATGTTTCCAGTAAAGTGGACAAAGGAGAACCAGTTGATGTGGTATATTTGGACTTTCAGAAGGCTTTCGACAAGGTCCCACACAAGAGATTAATGTGCAAAGTTAAAGCACATGGGATTGGGGGTAGTGTGCTGACGTGGATTGAGAACTGGTTGTCAGACAGGAAGCAAAGAGTAGGAGTAAACGGGTACTTTTCAGAATGGCAGGCAGTGACTAGTGGAGTGCCGCAAGGTTCTGTGCTGGGGCCCCAGCTGTTTACATTGTACATTAATGATTTAAACGAGGGGATTAAATGCAGTATCTCCAAATTTGCGGATGATACTAAGTTGGGTGGCAGTGTGAGCTGCGAGGAGGATGCTATTAGGCTGCAGAGTGACTTGGATAGGTTAGGTGAGTGGGCAAATGCATGGCAGATGAAGTATAATGTGGATAAATGTGAGGTTATCCACTTTGGTGGTAAAAACAGAGAGACAGACTATTATCTGAATGGTGACAGATTAGGAAAAGGGAAGGTGCAACGAGACCTGGGTGTCATGGTACATCAGTCATTGAAGGTTGGCATGCAGGTACAGCAGGCGGTTAAGAAAGGAAATGGCATGTTGGCCTTCATAGCGAGGGGATTTGAATACAGGGGCAGGGAGGTGTTGCTACAGTTGTACAGGGCCTTGGTGAGGCCACACCTGGAGTATTGTGTACAGTTTTGGTCTCCTAACTTGAGGAAGGACATTCTTGCTATTGAGGGAGTGCAGCGAAGGTTCACCAAACTGATGCCCGGGATGGCGGGACTGACCTATCAAGCAAGATTGGATCAACTGGGCTTGTATTCACTGGAGTTCAGAAGAATGAGAGGGGACCTCATAGAAACGTTTAAAATTCTGACGGGTTTAGACAGGTTAGATGCAGAAAGAATGTTCCCAATGTTGGGGAAGTCCAGAACCAGGGGTCACAGTCTGAGGATAAGGGGTAAGCCATTTAGGACCGAGATGAGGAGAAACTTCTTCACCCAGAGAGTGGTGAACCTGTGGAATTCTCTACCACAGAAAGTAGTTGAGGCCAATTCACTAAATATATTCAAAAGGGAGTTAGATGAAGTCCTTACTACTCGGGGGATCAAGGGTTATGGCGAGAAAGCAGGAAGGGGGTACTGAAGTTTCATGTTCAGCCATGAACTCATTGAATGGCGGTGCAGGCTAGAAGGGCTGAATGGCCTGCTCCTGCACCTATTTTCTATGTTTCTATGTTTCTATGTTTCTCTCTCCCCTTCCAAATCTCACTCTCCCTTCCCCATCACATCCCGTTCTACAGCTTTTTACCCCTCTCTTCCTTTCCCACTCTCTCGCTTTCCCCATCTGTCACTCATTCCCTTCTCTCTCCTTCCTCCTCCCTTGCCTCACCCTCTCTCTCCCCTCCCCCTCTCTCTCTCACTCCTTCCCCCTCTCTCCCCTTAGCATCTCTTTCCGCTTCCTCCTCTCTCTCCCATTCCCCCTCTCTCTCACTCCTTCCCCTTTCTCTCCCCTTCCGCTCTCTCCCATTACCCTCTTTCCCACTTCAACCCCTCTCTCTCACCCCCTTCCACACTCTCTCTTCATCCCCTCCTCTCTTTCCCTCTCTTCCTCGCTGTCTCCCCTTCCTCTATCCCCACTCTCTCCCGTGCCCCTCTCCCTCTCCCCTTCCCTTGCTATTCTCTCCCCTTCCCTCTCTCTCCCCTTCCCCCTCTCTCTCACTCCTTTCACTCTCTCTTTTCCCTTCCCCTCTCTTTCCTGCTCCTTCCCGGTCTTTCCCAGAGTTGGTGGCTTCATAGCTCAAGGGTTGGAGCTCTGGTGTTACAAACCAGGAGTTGTGAGTTCAGATCTCACTGGGGCCTGCTCAGTATTAAATTCACTGTCAATTAACAAGCG